>NW_008685445.1:31634-64106 GCF_000695815.1 Acanthisitta chloris
AGAGTAATCAGGGGAGGTGGTGGATTCACCATCTCTGGAGGTTTTCAAGATGAGACTGGATGTGGCACTTAGTGCCATGGTCTAGTAACCACCGTAGGGTTGGACTCAATGATTTTTGAGGTCTTTTCCAACCCAGTTGATTCTATGATTCCATTATTTACTTTGCAGTTTATTTTGTAAATTCAAAATCCCTGAAAGGCTACAAGATTTGATTTGATGAAAAGATTTTTAAATCAACAATGATGTTACTTTATTATAATTTATGCTTACAGCCTTGTGTTAAATTGCTCTGGACTTATTTCAAGGAGCAACTAATGTCAACAGTTCATTGTATATTTTGCTTTACATAAAAAGGGTCTTGCCTAAATGCCATCATGACATTTTTGGTCTAAAATTGCTCTTCCTTTAAGACAGAATACATCACATCACTGTAGTATGGGATCATGATGATGAAAAAATATAGCCTTAGTTGTGTGTAATTTATGATGACAAAATATAGCCTTAGTTGTGTGTAATTTTAGATCTATACCAGTCACCAGATGACTCACTAGCATGTTGATATTGTTCAGTTAACAAATAAAGCCCTCAGTCTTTCAATTACATCTGTTTGGGAAGATTTCTATGATTGTACAAAGTTACACTGGAGCTGGAGAAGTTATTCTTGGTTTATATTTAGGTATAAATTAAAGCATAGTTCATTTAAGGCTAAGGTTTGAGTGTATTTCCATTCAAAGTGAGAAATATGAGCTTAGGTTTTTGGAGTGCTTTGTATTTGCAAGCTGTCTTCATAAAGGTAATTAGTTTGCAAGATCTCCAGTGTGCTTGATACAAGAGACACAAACAGGTTCTTCAGCATGCTCATTATACAAGATCAACCTTTATATCAAGTACCAACTGATAAATGTTAATAGCTATGATAAAACACAGTACAATGAGAAGTGACTTCTAACAAACTACAGCAAAGCTTGCAAAGCAATTGACTTAAAAGGCCTATTCCAAATCCTTTCATTATACTTTTACAAAGTAGCATCAGTTCAAGTTGGATTTTGTAGGAAGTGTCCAGTGCAGGAGGCCTTAAGAAGGAGAAAAATTGGCCTTTGCTAGATGAAGACTGCCTAATCTGCCAGAATTTCCCAGTCATGGGCTGAGGAATCATTTTACAATGACTGTTCTATAAGAACAAATACAAAAGCTTTGAGATAGACCTCTGTGTAGCAGTGATGCCAGACACTTTAATGATGTTTTACATCATCTTTTAATTCAAGATGTAAGTGATCTTGAATTTTCTGAGCATACTAGAAGGCAATTTTAGTTAAAGAGAAAACATTATTTTAAAAACAAGCAATAGAATCTGAAGAGTTACATGCAAGATTGATCTACTTGAAAGATAGGAAAAATATTTTTAGGCTATCTTTAGTTTGCTTCTTTGTTTGTCTCTTTTAAAATAAAACATCTGTTTCTTCTGTTGCTGCTTTAGCATCTGGAGAAGGGTCTCCAATGATTTTTTTCTAAGAGTAAAATTGAACAGAAAAGAGTTTGCATGTTCCAGAGTAAGAGTAGAATTATAGAGGAGAGAGCTTGTAGAAAAGGTCTACAATTAGAAGTTTTCCCATTTTTGTTTCCATGAGACTGTCATAAAAAAAGGAAATGTACTTTAAAACCACCCTATTTCTTACTCTTAAAAAGTAGTAAAAGAGGTTTGGGGCAGATGGGTTTCAATGATTTAAAGTCCAGTGAACTCAACTGAGAGACTGCTGCTGCAGAATTATTCTTCTAATTTGCTTTAGATTAATTTTACATCTCACTTTTTTTTACTAAAATATATATTTTTATATCAAAATAAACATTCTAAATCCCATAAAATTGCTATGCTTTTTCCCTTTCTTTTTTTTTATGCTGCCAGTTGGATATATCTCAGTGTCAAGAGAGCTTATTAGAGTTCATTATGGATGTTCCAAAACCAGAAAGGATAGGTAAAAAACAAAAGAAAGTACTTTTCTCCAGCTTTCACACTGAGTTTTGTTATATCAGAGTCTTTTGTTAATGTTGTTCCTCTCTGTGTTATTTTCCATTCCCTGTGACACAAATGGTGTCCATTTGATTTCCCAAAGACAAGAACAATTTCCCACCTTCCAACTATTGAGAAAGAGATATCAATACACAGAAGGAGAAATATACAAAAATGAAAGACCCTTAAACTCAGACTTGTCTGCAGAAGAATGATTGGAATAACTGAAATAACAAGGAGTCCTAAGACACTGTCTTCCTCTGTCCCAGCACCTGCATTTCAGCTATTGTATGTCCAACTCCTCGATTAGTTTCGTAGGATACTCTGGCCACAGCTATGTAACTATTGAGGCACTGAGGGTACTGTTAGCCCTAACTCTTACTGTCTGGTCCCCTGGAGTGCCCATCACCCTGCCAATGGCCCAGGACTTTGTCTCAGCCCCTGGGGAGCCATCAGCCCCTGCCACAGCGACGACACCACAGGGTCAGTCTCCAGCTTCCCAAGACCCTGCACTGCCCAGCCATGGGTCCCACTGAGCTGGACCCATGCTCAGGCCCACATCCCAGCCCTTTTGCAATACCATGGCCCTACCCACCAGCCTCTGGGCCTGGCCCTAGTCCTGTGTTCTGGGGTGACTTCTCAGCTTGACCTCAGACCAGCCTCATAGAATCACAGAATTTAAGGGTTGGAATGGACCTTACAGATCACGTAGCCCCAGTCCTCCCTGCCATGGCAGGGACACCTCCTCATTAGATCGGGTTGCTCAAGTCCTCATCCAGCTATATAGACAATAACTTTTATTGCCACAAAAGCACAAAAGCTAAAGCCTGTTCAGTTACTCTGCTTGTCACAATTAATTGAAATCAGACAAGAAAGTAGAGTGAATGATGAAGGTTTTAGTAACCAACAATCATTATTAATGTTTTTAATTTTCCTCATTGAAAAAAAAATTCTTTCAGCTTTTTAGAATGCAAGTTTATGTTTTTTTGACTTTCCAGCTTCATAAGTACCCTTCATACTTCTGCTTCATAGATAGTTAATATAAAGCCAGAAGTGGATGCTAGCAGCCCAAGGCTGTTGCAAACTGTTCTGCACCTTCTTGAAATAACCAAATCAGAATCAGAAGTGATACTTCATTAGACCTACTTTCACTCCACCAGTCACTTATCTGCACTTTACTAATATACAATAAAACCTGGAAAGTATATAGAGCATAAAATTTTACCAAAAGCTTCCATGACACATGCAAGCTTTCCTGAAAATCATATTCGAACATATCCAGTTCTTCTATATCTTGACCTATACAAGTCATGTTTAATCAGGATAGCATTAGCAGCCCCAGAGTTGCAAAGACTTGTGGGGATTTTTGAATGTTTGCTATTTTTCTTGTTTAAACTTATATCTCCTAAAACCATGTATGTCCTGGAACACCAACACTAAACAAAGTTTCCAAACCTTTATAATTACAGAGGGAAGCTGAAAAACACAGTGAGAATGTCTTAATACATTAGGAACAAACCTGAGAAATTAGAACTAGATTGTGAATCACTTTTTATAAAGTATAATGATTTCAAAGGAGAAAGGAGGTCGATTTATATGTTTAAAAATCTGGTGAGACATCGACATGGTTTACCTAATCACTTTTCAGAGTAGTTCTTTACAGCCTGTGAAGTTGAAAAACTGGTCCTTATCTCATTAACTCTATAAGGAGTGGCATCAGTGTAAGTTTAATCAGAAACATGCCTTCTGGAATGGGAGCGCTGCATTTCAGTACTGATGCAGTTGCCAAAATACAGGTGTTTAGGGACATTTGAGATGCCCTAAGGACCCCATTTGGCCTCTAACTGCTGATTCAGAAGGACGCAAGTTTCCCATAGAACATTTGCCAGTGCTGCCAACCCTGTGCAGATATCACAGCTACTCCAAGACATTTCCAGTGGCACATTGAGCTTGTGCTTAGGCAACTGAATCCTGCTTTGGACTGCCTCTGCACAGCACCAAGCCTTTGGAGCTATTGTTGAAATCAACAAATAAGACTGGGGTTGCTTTTAGCTTTTCTAATTTTTGAGCCTTGATGTTTTCTTTATGCAGATAACCTGCTATAGGTAAAACACTCTCAGTGATACTGAATGGCAAAAACAATTAATACATCTTTAAAATGAAGAAACATGTGAGCCAACAGAAGATTTTTAAAGTGTGCTCTGTGTTGCATACATCCTCATTTGTGAAGGTCTGTAAGAGGAAAAAACATGCAAATATTTTCCTACTGTCAAGGAATGAAACTATTTAAGAGACTTGACTTCCCATCCTTACATAAAAGTTGGAAAAACACAGCTGATTTATCTTTAAAAGATAAAATCAGTTCCATTTCATTGACATTTCTGAATGCTTTTCATCAATTTTTCTGGGAAAGCACAGAGAGACAAGCCTGGCACAGTGGCTGCAGGTACTCAGGAATTGATGCAGGTACTCTTAAAGATTGGGGGTTCTTTTTTTCCATTTTGAACATAACTAATTGGTGTTTGAATTAAACCAGCAATGTGAACATAGCTTCTAGTAGTTTTATTTTCCAGGCTTACATGCACGGTTCCCTGGTGATCCACTACTTCTGTTGGAAAAGAAATTATGCAAGGAGTAATTCCGTATGACCTTGTTTCACTGAGCAAGTAAATCTCACTGGAACAGTGGCTAATGTTGACCACTTTCTATCTCAAGGAGGACTACAACAACATTCTATTTTTAATTCACTGGTTTACTGTGTAATTGTGCAGAAATCCACAGGAGAAAAAGAAGGAAAAGGCAAGGAATAACAAGAAAAGGACATTTGGAACTGGAAAGGGTGGTAAGAAGAAAGTCTTCCAAAACTTCCAAATAGCTTCCTTGACTAGGGAAGTGATCTGTACTCAGCATTGATGAGGCCACAACATGAGTACTGTGCTCAGTTTTTGGCCCCTCACTTTAGAAAGGACATTAAGGCACTGGAGTGATCCCAGTGAAGGGCAATGAGGCTCCTAAATGATCTAGAACATGTCTTACAAGGAAGAGCTGAGGGAGTAGTGTTTGTTTAGTCTAGAGAAGAGGCAGCTCAGGAGTGACCTCATCACTCTCTACAACTATCTGAGAGAGGGTTGTAGAGAGCTGAGGGATAGTCTCTTCTGCCATGCCTGCAGTGAGAGAACTAGAGGGAATGGCCATAAACTGAGAGAGGGAGATTCAGATTAGATATTAGAAAACATTTTTTTCACTGTTAGGGTGGTCAGGCATTCGAATAGGTTGCCCAGGGAGGTGGTGGAATCACCATTCCTGGAAGTGTTTAGGAAACATCTGGACATGGTGCAGGAAGATATGGTTAGGGTTTTGGGGTTACAGTATAGTGCCAGGTTAATGATTGGACTAGATGATCTTAAAGACCTCTTCCAACTTTGATGATTCTATGATTCTAAAAGATGGAGAGGTAAAGGCAGAGAAAGTATTCAAACATTATGCTGCTCTGGAAGGCATAAAGCAGAGCAAAGCCTCCCTCAGTCATTAGATGCCTGGTGCCATATAACTGCATTGAGTGAGAAAATGTGCTAATGAACTGAACACAGTGAAAGGAGACACAGTTAATACATAGTAAAATGCACCTGTTGACAAGTACTTTAGCTATGAATATGAAAGTCCTTGTGGTCAGGCAATAGGTTGCCCAGGGAGGTGGTGGAATCACCATTCCTGGAAGTGTTTAGGAAACATCTGGACATGGTGCAGGAAGATATGGTTAGGGTTTTGGGGTTACAGTATAGTGCCAGGTTAATGATTGGACTAGATGATCTTAAAGACCTCTTCCAACTTTGATGATTCTATGATTCTAAAAGATGGAGAGGTAAAGGCAGAGAAAGTATTCAAACATTATGCTGCTCTGGAAGGCATAAAGCAGAGCAAAGCCTCCCCATCTGGACATGGTGCAGGAAGATATGGTTAGGGTTTTGGGGTTACAGTATAGTGCCAGGTTAATGATTGGACTAGATGATCTTAAAGACCTCTTCCAACTTTGATGATTCTATGATTCTAAAAGATGGAGAGGTAAAGGCAGAGAAAGTATTCAAACATTATGCTGCTCTGGAAGGCATAAAGCAGAGCAAAGCCTCCCTCAGTCATTAGATGCCTGGTGCCATATAACTGCATTGAGTGAGAAAATGTGCTAATGAACTGAACACAGTGAAAGGAGACACAGTTAATACATAGTAAAATGCACCTGTTGACAAGTACTTTAGCTATGAATATGAAAGTCCTTTATAGGGTAATAACTGTTCAGTAGCAAGCTTAAAATAAAAATAATGGCGGGTTAATAATAGTAATTATGTAATAGTTATTAAAGGATTTTGCGTGTTTTAAATTGAAAGCTTAAGTTTCCCAGCAGAGAAAAAATTACTCAGCCAATTCTGCAAATACATGTTTAATGCTTTCTGGCTACTTTACATTTGTTTGACTCTGTAAGGGAAGATGATGCTTAGTCCCCAACACAGCCACTGTATGCATAAAACCAGGTTTTACCTTGGAATAAATCTAGGCTGGGTTGCTGGACAAACCACCCCTATCATGTCTGTATCTGCCAAAAAGACTCCTTGTTGCTCTGTGTTGTTGTCTCCATTAGGAGCTGGAATGTGTTCGATGTGCAACTCGAAGAAATCATCTGCCTTAGATACCTCTGAAATGAAACCTGTTCACAGATACTGAAACCACTCTGAGAACAGAAACAAAGTGCAGCAAGTGGGGACAAGCAGAGGAATTAACTTTGAAGTCATGCTACTGCTCTGAACCAAAACAGAGCTGTAGAAACCCCTTTGCCCTTCTTCTTTGCTAATTAGCTTAAAATTGGAGTGTGATCCAGTTTAGTGGAAAGAGACATGTTTCAACAATGCTTTCAGGCACATGGTGTCATTCTTGGGACTGTCCTGTGCAGGGCCAGGAGTTGAACTCAATGATTCTTGTGGGCCCTTCCTACTCAGGATATTCTATGATTCTACGAAATTGTTGATAATTTAGAATAGTGTCATAGTGTAAGGTGCTCAGGATAATGCTTGTGTCGTGTTGTCTTGTGAGATGGGCAGGGTGGCATGGAGCTCTGGTCTCCTACTGGATAGGAGTACAAACAAGCCACAGAGCCTGCTATGGAACTACAGGCACGATGGTAAACCAACAGGAGGGGAGAGCCATGAGGTGATGGACTCTTCATTAGAGGGGCTGGGTGGGAAGATGGCAAAGCCATTCTTTATGAACTGATTCTGGTTCTTATGTATTTATCCCTACTTTACCCTTCCTCTTTCCACTGGGATGGAGAACAATAAATACGAAACAGATATAAGCAGAGAAGGAGACAAAACTTTTACTCTCTGCTGAAAACTACTGATGTTCAGAAGTTCAATTGAAAATGTTAATTTTTCACTGCAAAATCAAATTTATGTTTTGAAAAAGAAATAAAAATGAGATGCTGGAATCCATAATGAAAACATAGACAATTTAAAACTGTGGAAACCATGAAAAAAATAGTTCTCAGATGAAAGTATTTGGATCTTGTAAAGAAATTTTTGTTATTCTTTTAAAAGGAAAGTGCATGTTCGCAGGGTTTGGGTGTTTTCTGTGAAAACTCACAACTTTCTGAAGGGAGGGAGGTGTGGAAAACCAAAACCAAAAAGATGCTCTGGTAAACATTGAGAAATTTCTCAGTGACCGATGTAAATGTTATCCGATACAGTTTGGTGATACTTTTGCAACTTTTTTCCCCTAAAAAAGCTGAAGGAAGTAATTTCCAAGTCAGATTAAATATCAGGATTTATTCTATGGTCTTGAACAATCTCTTGCAAGGGCAACATATCTGTTTGCAAACCACTGCAATGACTGGAAATTTGGATGGTAAAGGTGAGCAAGATACATCCTTATCTGTTTCCATTTAAATTTAAAGATGTATTTCTGTACTTGTTCTTACCCAGTACTGTGATGCTAAGCAGTTATCTTGTCTAGAGATGTCAGAAGTTACTTGATATATTGGGATATTTGTGATGTTCATCTGTAAAGAGTTGGATTCCAGTGGTCTCACAGTACTCCAAGCAGTGTCACAGCTTTGCAAGTACTGCAGCTTCAGCAGATGTCAGGAAGCCGTGTGCTTGGCAGGTACCATATGGAGGTATTCCCAAAAGAGGCTGAGCACTCAACTTTATTGCCTTCCAGGAGTTTCAGGTCACTGAGGACTAGGCAAAACTGAACCCTATAGCAGATTTAATAATGATTTTTTTTCCTTTTAAATTATAGAGCCAAAAGAAGTAGCAACACATGTGCTGGCTCCAATCCATTTCAATCCAGCTGAGCTTCTGAGAATGTTAAGAGTGTGGCCTCTTTTGGACTTTGGAATTAATAAGGGTATTTGAATAAAGCTTCCTTTTATTAGAGAGGAGAAGCATTCTTTTGAAACTGTCTCAAATATCATACTTGGCTGCCAGCAAATTTTGGTAAAGACAGGTGAGAAGTGAACCACATTCCTTCCATTATGCTTTTTGCCACAGTGTCCAGCTTTATCATCTGGGTAATTACATGTCTTTGAAAAAATAAAGCTCAAATGGCAGTACAGTTTTGACTTAAACCAAGACAGAGAAAAAAGATATTTTAGGCTTATTACATGAAAACTTTATCTCTGCTTTACTTTGGTAGGACTAGAATAGTATTAAAGGAAAGCAGTGGATATTTTATCACTATACATGGCCTGACCTTTTCTTAAAACATGGGATGATTCTTAACACATCAGAATTTCAGTGCAAGAGGAAGTGCAGTGAAGGTTGTTTCAAGTGTAAATAATTCCATGAAATTTCTGAGTTTTTTTCAACTGGGTTTCACACACCAAAGAACATATTTCCTCTTATTAAATGTATGATGTGCACATGTGAAAACCCTCAGCATTGGAACATGCTTTGGAACAGTCTGGACATATACTACTCTTCCTTACTTCTTTTCATCAGTATCCTGTATCGAGTGTTCAGGTACCATAGTAATAGATGATTTCTGAAATGGCAGTTCTCAAGGCAGTGTGCCTGCCATCATAACTGCTACATACACCTGGTCTGATTTTTCCTTCTTACATTCAACAGGTACTTTTATGCAGCAGTTATACATAGTTATTGACAGCTACCTAAATGAACACAGCCTCTATATGAAATCTCTTTTGCATAAAATGCATTAAAGAGTTAAGCCTGTCTTTAAGGAAGTCTTACTTACAGTCACAAAAAACTTCATCACAGTGCTGAAGACAGAGGGAGCCTTTAAAACCATTAGGATCACTCCTACTATTCTACTCTGCAAGGGTTTTTTTACAGTTTGCAAGGGTGCACTGTCACACGTAAGTATTTTCATAGTCCTGTGCATGCTTCAGTTACCCCTTTTATGGTCCTTATGCTATTTATTGTGCTCAGTGTCATATCAGGGACTAACAGGTTCTTCAGGAGGGTGTTCATGTAAAGGGAGAAGACACAGGGTTGTTACATGCAGATGAACAATGCTTACATTGCATGCCAGCTGTTCCTCAGGCTCTGCAAAGAGTTTATACCCATCCTAAACCTCACTTAAGCTCTACTTTGATTTTTTTGCCAACATCTCCAACTAATGAAAATTGGCAGTGACAACTCTGTACAATAGCTGAGGAGCTGGTCACTTGATCTCAGAAATGCTAATACCTCTATAAGAAACTGCCTTTTTAAGAATTTGGGATAGAAATGTAGTAACCTCTGAACAAAGAAGTTAAGAACCGCTGCTATTTCAGGGGTTTTTTTCATCAGCCTTTTTGGACAAAATGCTCTTCTTCCCTCTTACTTTTACTAGTCCTCCCTCCACTTAACTTTGCTGTTCTCCTGCTTCTGCTACAGACCATTACCAGAGATAGTAAGTTCCTGACTGTATTCTTCGTAATTATCACCTCATAGCACCATAAGACTTATCTGGGGAAAGTTTCTTCACAAGTGAAAAATGTGTCTGTTGTGTGTAGTATCTGCTACTTTTATAGACCTGCTCTTGAGAGTTTTTCCTGCATTGCTTGCAAAACCAAAGTCTTGAACTGCAAAAACTCCTGTCTGTACTTGACAGTGAAGTCAACAGGAAAAAGTAGGACTGGTGATTACAGTTTTCATAACAAAATCCAGCTACTGAGTGGCAGTAGCCTATATTTTTCATTTTCTAGACAAATATTAACACTTTTTAAAGCTGTAGCCATGTTAAGCACATGCTGTCATTTCACAAGATCTCCTCTCCCATCCACACTAGAAGAATTAATTGTAGATGAAACAAAGGGGTTGAGAGGCTTAGAGGAAAACATTAGACTGTTTTCATTTGACTGGAGTTTTATTTACATTTACACCTATTCAGAAAAGCAATTAGACACATATGTAGGGCCTGCCTTTTCTTGGTGAGAACTCTTAATACGTAATGTTCTTTTAGTCTGTAAATAGCTGTGTCTTCTTTAACAAAACTTTACCAAAGTTCTGTGAGTCATATTCTAGAAGCAGACCTTGGGTCTGTAGGATTTCTCCTGATTGTTGACAGATATTTTTGGCATAGTGTAATAATATCTCCAAGAATTTTCAAACCTTTACCTCCTTATGTCTGTCAACAAGTAGCTTGTGCACAACAGCCCTTTGGCACATGCAAACTTCTAACAAAGTAGTGGGTTTGAATGCCTGACTTCCAGTCATGCCTGTGTATGCAGCTGTGTTCATTATGTCCACGGACAACACAGGGAAAACCTGGAAAAACTGACATAAAAGGGGAAAATGTTTCCCTGACAATTTAAGGTGAGAAGGAATGAGAACAAATGGCAGGTCTACATTAGTTATCCAGTAGTTTTTCTTGCCATTATAGTAGTTTAAAATAAAGAGTGACAAAACGATATGGTAAAGATAATAGTGACTTCTGAGAGCTTGGGTGAACTTGATGTTAGTATTTTTCATTAATGCATTGTTTGAACGTCTATCATAGAATCACAGAATGGTTTGGGTTGGAAGGGACCTTAAAGAGCACCTAGTTCCAACCCCCTGCCATGGGCAGGGACACCTTCAAGTAGGCCAGGTTTCTCAGAGCTCCATCCAACCTGACCTTGAACACTTCCAGGGATGGGGCACCCACAACTTCTCTCAGCAACCTGTTCCAGTGCCTCATCACCCTCAGAACAAAAATTTCTTCTCTTTTAGTGTGAAGCCATTCTCCCTTTTCCTGTCACTGCAAGCACTTTTTAAAAGTCCATCTTTCTTGTAGGCTTCACGAGCTGGAGGGCTGCAACTAGGTCATCCCAAAGCCTTCTCTTTTCCAAGCTGACAAACCCAATGTGATGTATGCAGGTGTATATACCATGTGAGATTTGGATATAAAAAGAAAGCTGTGCAGAATTTTCTACAAGACATTCCCAGTTAACATCTTAAAACTAATTTTTTTGATAGTCATATGGTTTAGTTTTAGGCAGTCCTGTGAGGAGCAGGGATTTGGACTCAGTGATCCTTATGGGTCCCTTCCAACTTGAGATATTCTATGAATCTATGGTTCTACGCCAGTCTGGATACAAAGAGACAGTGTTATTTCACCAAAGTACATCACAGACACATACCTGGCTAGCGAACAGATAACAGGGGAGGAGGGAAAGCTCAGTTTTTACTGAATTCTCAGTATGCAGGAGAAGACATTACTTCCTGTACAATTAACTGAAAGGAGAAAATTCTCCTGTGCACATCTAAAGTCTGCTTGACACGAGCAGCCTTGAAAGAAAATCCTCTTGAAGGCACTTTGCTGAGAGGAGTTTATATTAGCTCCCACTTGAACTGAAAGCTGTTCCACCTGCTCTCTGGCAGAAAGGCAATGTGCATAATTGAAAGCAGACATTTCAAAGACTGTGGATACCCAGCAGGGTTTTGAATACTGAGAACAGTCAAAGGTTCTACCTCATCTACACACTGTTTCCATCCTTTAAGGACTCTGGAGAAATTAAGTAGTGATGCTTGGTTATTATTAATCCTTTTTACAATGGAAAAAGCATCTCAAGAAACTTTTGGTGCCAAGAATCTGTTGTTTCAAGCAGTTCACTTAGCAGGCTCAGACACTGTGTGCCCTCCCTAGTTAAAGCTTGTATTGTTTAATTTATTCCAGAGACTGTATCAGCAATGGTGGGAAGGTGAAAATTCTGTGTTTCAGTATTCAGTTTAGTGGGAGTGAGAAACTGTTTTTCTTTCCAGGCTCAGAAGAGAAGCTGATTGCCATAGAATAAGCTCTTCCTAGGGACAAGGGTTTATTGGTATCAGAGACAAATTTGTGCTTAAGGTTACTTATTCCAAATTACTTTTTCATCAATAAAGCCATGCTATTAGATACTACAGATTTATAGTTCTTTCATCCCAAATGTAATCTGTGCTTGCTCATAAATTCTCTGCTCCAAATTGCTGATAACATGGTTGAGTGGGGGAGTCTAAGTTTTTTAAGAGAATAAGAAGAAGAAATTAAAAGAAAATGAAAATATAATTACCTGTCCTCTATGAGTATTGGGATTACCAGTCAACAAAAATTACCCTGGGTTCAGAAACAGAAAATAATTGTGTGCATTGGACAAAAAAAAAGGTATTCAAAGAAATCACATGTTGATGACATCCCTTATTGGCCATCTAATAATTTTCTTCTAAAAATGTGAGAACTAATCACCAACTGGTAAAAATGTATTTTATGTTATTATACATAATTGACACCAGGCAAAGTTTTTCTTTCATTCTTTCTCCTTACAAGCCAGTCCTCAACAGACATGGAATAGATGACCACTTCATACCTCTCCAAGACTTATTTGTATGCCTCTAAATAAAAATGAACAATTTTTTTAACAGTTTTTTCCTCAGTTTAGAAATATTATTTTGCATCAATTTCTCCATATGACAGAAATTAATATATAGTCCCCCATTAGGTCATTTGAGCATACGTAATACTTTGCTCTCTTGACTATTTTGTCTGCAAACAACACTATCGTCTTCTCAGAAGGTCTGATTCTGAAACACATAAACCATGTAGTAAAATAGTGTTGATTTAAAATAGTTATTCATATGAATATATGTATTTCCATATGAATAGGGTTGTAGATTCAGGCCATAACCATACAAGTCACCACGTAAGGAGGGATTATAGGATTGGAGAGGGATAACTGCATGAACCTGAAAACTGCATTGTATTTTGAATCTCCTTTTTTATTAAAGGTTTACAGGTTATAAAGATAACCTATGAGAATAGCCAGACAGAGCTTAAATAAACATAGATCCTGCCTGATCAACTCTTCAATGCATGCATAAATCCAATTCATTTCCTCTAGTATCTGATTTCAGAAGTTGAAGTCTGTCAGTTCAAGGAACTAGCTAGCCCCCTGCACAATCAGGACAAGAGCAATCAAACAGACCTGAGTTACTCTGTAAATTAATAAATATAACCATACAGGCAATAATAGCAGATTAAACGGTTGGCATACCAGAATGGAGCCATACCATCCTAAGTCACTTTCTACTACAGTCATGTTTTTCTCCACACTGCCAAGTTGAAAATCTCATGTGTCTGAATACCTCCCAAAGAGCAGCACAACTTTAAAACATGCAGTGGTCCATAGCATCACAGAATAGTTGGGGTTGGGAGAGACCTCTGGAGATCTTCTAGCCAACTCCCCTGCTAACACAGGTTCACCTAGAAGTTGTACAGGATCTTCTCCAGAAGGGTTTGGAACATGACCAGAGAAGGAGATGTCACAGGCTCTCTGGACAACCTGTACCAATGCTCTATCACCCTCACAGTAAAAAAGACTTTCCTCATATTCAGATGAAACTTCCTGTGTTTCAGTTTGTGCCTGTTGACCCTTGTCCTGTCTCTGGGCACCACTGAAGAGTCTGGTTCTATCGTCTTGACACCCACCCTTAAGATATTTGTATGCATTGACAAGATCTCTTCCCAATCATTTCTTCTCGAGGCTGAACAGGCCCAGCTCCCTCAGCCTTTCCTCGTAAAAGAGATGCTTCAGTACCCTAATCATCTCTGTAGCCCTCTGCTGGACCCACTCCAGTAGTTCCTTGTCTTTTTTGAACTGGAGAGCCCAGAACTGGACACTGCACTCCAGATGTGGCCTCAGCTGAGAAGAGGAGAGAATAATCTCCCTCAACCTGCTGGCCACACTCTTCTTCATGCAGCCCAGGATACCATAGGCCTTCATGGCCACAAGGGCACCTGGTTCAATTGTTCATTTCCCACTCAACTATTAATGAGCTATGTAAGAGTGGGGAGTGGTGACAGAGAGAGGAGAGTTTATCCTGGCAATTCAGCGTTTCAGTGAACACTGTAGCCACTTGCAGAGGCTGTCCAACTTCATGCAACAGCACCAGACATACAGCAGTCAGAGTAACCTTTGGAAGCCTAAGCGCTCTTAGATATATTCAAATGAGAGATGAGGTTTATGTAGCTCCACAAGTGGAAAAAGTGCTGGTGTTCCTTCTGTGGAGTATTTTAAATGCTGGAACTTCTTGCAAGAGTGCTCTAAGTCTTTAGATATTTGAATAGTAGGCTCAATTTTTGTAAGTGGCAGTCAAAAATAGGTGGCTGGCTAAGAGAAGTGTTCCTGAGTTTTATGAGACCCATAAAACCTGTTGCACAGAACACTTGGCTTTCAGTAGTAGTCTCTTACATCAGCTTTAATCAGGTTTCTCCCTGCATCACTGAGGGATAGGCATTACTACAAATTTGCTCAGCAGCTCTCACACAAAGTACAATCGAAGTCCAGACTTCATGGCCCACTGGAGTGAAAGGGGCTTATGGATGCACTTGAGTGCATTGCTGAAGCAGAATCAGCCTGGGTGAAAACATCTCACTGAGGAGCCAGGCACCCAGTTTCCCATTCTTTGGATACATTTGCAAGGTGTGAGATTATGTTTTTTCCTTTGACGTGTTGTGTTTTGCAGGTTTATTTTTTGTGTTTTTTTTCAATCAGGAATAAGCTCTCCAGAATGAAAACGTATGATAGCCTTTTGATTATGAAAAACTTCATAAATGAGAACAGATACTTCTAGTGCAGAGGAATGACAAAAGCATTTCTTTTGGAAACAGCAGTTAGAGACTCTTCATCACTCTCCCATTCTTGGATGATTATATAGTTGAGCACTGAGACCTGAGGTGAGAAAGCCCAGTAACCAGTTCTTTCCTCTATAAAATAGACACTAAAGAGGAATTTGATCCAGATCGTCTCTTCTGCACATACCACCGCACACCTTGGGTCTGGGCTCAAAACCACTGAGGTCAGCTGGATGACCCCACTGCAATTCAGAGAATATTGTATCTGGTGAGACTTGGAAGACGTCAAGGACCTGTTTTTGCTAAGGATGTGGACTGCTCCCATTAATCATGGCCTTAGACACAGACAGTCAGTACTACATTTAAACTAAAAGATTCAGAGACAAATAGAAAAGAAGGTCAAAATAAACAGTGGACCCATTTGCATCCAGATCCCATTCTTCACATCACCAAAATATAAAGCAGAGCTGAGGAGGAAGCAAGATTTAGTGCTGGCTTCCTTCTAACAAAGCTGTGACTAATGGCATTATACCTTTTTATCTTTTTTTTTTTTTAACCAAAACTAAAAAGAGGGAAAAGGATAAAAAAATCCTTGCAATTTTTTTTTAACCAAAACTAAAATGAGGGAAAAGGATAAAAAAATCCTTGCAAATAGAGGTCCATTATGCTCATGGCCTCTCAGGCATCCTGCACAATGTATGCCTCCCTCACTCCTTCCTCTTGTGCAATGGATCTCTTCTAGTTTCCTGGTTGCTTCTGGTTAAAACAAAGACTACTGTACACTGTGCATCTTTTGACTGATCAGATTGCATTTTTGCATTATTCTGTAACCTGGACACAAGTCCACACCTCCAGCAAAACAAACAAACAAATTAAAAAAACCTCACAATGCTAATTTTTCAATGGCAGCCTAGTTAAAACACCCTCTGGAGACATTTCACTTATCCTTTTACTATGAACAAAAACAGCAGAAAAGGGCTGTGAACAGACCGATCACACACCAAAGCCATTTTACTTGGTTTAACAGGTAGCAAAATTAATTTATTTACTGCATTATAAAATAAAGCCTCGTTCAAGACTGTAGCAAATTATCCTCCCTTTCACCAAAAGCCAAACTTATATTTTGATGTATGTGAAAATTCTTCTTTTCAATGGTATATAACCATTTAAATTACCTTATTTAGCTGGGTAAAAATTGTTTTATTTGAAACCCTGGCTTAGGTGAGTCAGTAAATATTTGTACAACTAACATCAGTAAAGGAAAAATTATGCAAGGCAATTTTGCTTTTGTTTAGGCAAACAGAATGATAAAAATAAAATTGTGTCATGCAAAATTAATGCTTAGTGAAATCTTACTTTTTCAAGCACTGTTATCAGGCAAAGCTGCAGATCTGTCAACACAGTTCAAATATCAAATGCATGAAAGAGAACCTTTTCAGTAACATAGCAATAATATTAATAGATTCAAGAGGCACACACTTTCAGACATGTAATTTCATATGTAAGAAAACTGTTCTTGAATTGGTTGGTCACCAAAGTGTTCTTTTGTTCCAAGTTTTGAGAACAAATTGAGTTGGAGATGCACGAGAAAAAATATGCTACCTGAGGTCTCCAAGGACAACTCGAAAGACTCACCTTTTCATAGGTTTTCCACAGCTGTCTCTCATTTGGAATGATAAAGCCACATTGTTGGGATTTTCCAAAGCATACAATTTCCAGGGATTGCTAAATGTATTCCTAAATTAACTGGGGCTCTAGAAAACTCTATAACCATTTGTCATATGTATTCCTAAATTAATTGGGACTCTAGAAAACTCTATAACCATTTGTCAGTGACTTTCAGTGGCATTTAAGATTTCCAGAAAAGCCCCAGGCACTTAACTGGAATGTGAGTGTGAGAACCTGTGGAGAAGGTTTTGCTGCCATTTCTCAAGAGCTCTCACGTATGAAATTTGTAGGCACTTAATCTTCAGTTCATTACAAGTTTGGATGATTATGGAGTTTGGATAAGGATCTTACATACTCAACACATCCTGAATAAGCCTAAAAACTGAAACAAAAGAACAGAAAATCTGAGTTTTGAAAGATTCCTCATTTCTCTCAGTTCCAAGGCCCCTCAGTGTATTGTGCTTCAGCCAGGATGTCCAGCAGGCATTGAGCACCTGTGAATGTATAAGCCAAAGAGATGAAAACCTGAGTCCAATCAGAGTACAAAAAAAGAAGGACAAGGCCCTGAGCAGTACGAAGCAACAGGGAGACTCAATGAGTGGCTAATGAGAGGATCAGAAGATCCTCAGAGGCATCAGCATTGCCCCTTCCCTGCTGACAGGCCCATTATCCATACCCAGGGCATGGCAAGGTCTGTGCAGAGAGTAGGGTGACCTTGGAGGGAACAAGGCAGTGCCTGGCCAGATCCAGCCCTGAGGATAGCACTCCTCTCTCTTGTCCCTGCCGTGTTCAGGACTGCAGCAGTCTTCTTCAGTTTTACAGGCCTCCAGTAGGTCTCAGAGGAAACAATTTATTGTAATGAGAGTCATTGTGTTCTCAAGCCAGCCTGATACATACATCCTTGGCTACTCACAGCAGTGACTTTCTGTCCCTGTTGAAATGAAATCAGCTTCATTACTGGGCTCACCTGGGCTCTAGCAGTTTGTTCCACCAGCCCAAGCTTGCTGCATGATTCTGGCCATGGCATCTGACGTTACCATATCAGCTTTTCTCAGCCGTTTGACTTAGAAAGAAGAGGAAAATGAAATTCCCTGTGTTGCAGTGGCACGCAGCAAATTGCTGTGAGAGTCTCGAATCCTCTGATAAAGAGGACCTTGGTGAAATAGATGTCATCCTGGCTCCATGTCTGCTGTAAGTCCCTCTATGAAGAATTTCACCTGCTATTAACCTGATTTCATGTTTATCTATGGAATCTTTGCAACATTCTTCTGTGACTAGTTGGTGGCCAGAGAAGGAGTAAAGAAATTGACAATAAGAAAGCATAGCAGTGACAGGGTACAAAACACAAGCTTATGAAATTCTTATTTGCCCAGTACAGTGAAAAACAGAATGTCTATAGATTTTTATGTACAAACAAGAGTCACTGGATATTTCAAGACCACTTTACTTTGAGGCTTCAGCTTGGAGAATTGTCTGGTTTCCAGAAAACCTCTCATCGAGAGTTGCAGTCTCTTAAATCGATGGAAGCAATATTTAGCCTTTCCAGGTACCAAATCTGTATTTATTTTGGATTGAGAAACTTTTATTGTTGTCATGCTAAACAGCAAGAAAAGGTTTCAGTCCTTAAAACAACACCAAAAAACTCCAAACCAAAAAAACCCCAAAACAAACAAAACCAAACCACCCACTCAGCCAAAACAAACAAACAAACAAAAAGCAAAAAAAACCCACCCAACCAAACAAAGCAAAAAAAAAACCCTGAACAACTGTAGCCATTAAATTGAAGGCAACTGATCTATTTTATGAAGCTATTTTTTAGCAACTGGTCTTCTGCTTTCCAACAATCAGTATGTTGCATCTCATCCTTGCTCCCTCTACTGCTCTGTGGCAGTGAAGGGCTGTCACAGGTAGTACAAGAAGTCAAACATGTTCTTCCCTGAGGGATGTTGCTGGAGGCAAACAGCCTCCTGGGCATCAGAAAGAAGTGGAAAGAACCAGCTGACCCACACAACCATGGCAGCAGAAGGCCATGCTGCTTGTGCTGCCCAGGCAGAAAACATGGATATGTCTGTGATGTAAAGAAATGGGAATCCAGAGGCAGCATCTGTTAGTGACGTTTTAAGAGAACAGCTACCAGATGGAGGCAGGAGACCTGGAAATGGCAGAATGTAACAAATACACGGAGCAATCACAAAGATCTCCCAGCTTTTTTGAAAAGGTTTTGCAGAAAGATTTCCCAGCTTTTCAAAAGGGTTTTTTTGCCTTCTTTAGTGAAGGCACATTCACTGTCACTCAATACTGTCAACAATCTTTGGGCACTGTCCTCTGAGTCAGTAAAACACCCGTTGTCTCAGCCTCAGATTAAAATATTGCCTTACAACCTTTTCCCCTCCTACAGAACATGTTTCATTCTTTCTGTTTTCATTTTTAAGTAGGTTTTTCAAAGGTACAAACAATATTGACGTGATGTGAAAGACAGTTAACCATGGGTCTGACTTTTCAGGAAAAAACCCAAGCAGTGCAGTTACTCTGCACTGGGTTTTAAGTGTAACAATATTTTCATAATTGTTCTGCGAACCTCCCATAAAAAGAATTCCCACTACCACTTTCCTCCTACTCCCATCAAAGCGTTGTGAAAAAAGCTGGTAAATGATAACTTTCAAATGCATTTCAGTAAGGTAAGCAGGCTGCCAACAACAGCCAACAAAGCTTTACCTAAAGTATCTTTCTGACTCTCAAACAAAACAAAGCCTATCTTATCTCCACATCAACTTACATGCTGTAATCCAGAATGCTTCCACATTTCATCTTGTTCAAAGAAGTAAAAAGAAAGTTTTTGCAGGAATTTCCTTTATTTGAAAATGACCTAATTGGTCCCAAAGTTTGCATAGATTTCAAATGAAAGCTTAAGTGCAGTGAGACACAGCCACTCTTTGTTTTGTTTACCCATCTGTTTCTCTGCACTTGGAGCACAGGGGAAACATGGCAGAACTATTTAATGCAAGTGGTACTGAGAATATGGAACAAGTTACCAGTGTCAGGAGTTAGTGCAGAGCATACATGTGTTCAAATTACCGGAGATTTGTTTCTCTGGTAGGGAGGATTGAGGGATGAAAATGCAAAACCATGGGATTCAGCTAAACTAAACAAAGAAATTGATACTATATTTTGGACCAGATGTCTTTTTCCCAAAAAGATCTTGCTTCCAAATGATTCAGGTGCAAACTTGTTGTCTGCTGAGACTGAGAGCCAAGAACCCTTGATATTGCTTCTGGGTGTGACACGTGATTGCAGGCAGGGGGTTTCTGGCTGTTTTTCTTCTGATGCAAGTCTTATTTTTTTTAATCTGTAAAGTATTTGCACTAGGAGAGGAGTCCTGCAAGCTTCAGCTGAGGAATGGCCAGGCCTGAGGGGGGACAAAGCAAGGGAGAGAAAGACAGGCTCAGGGTAGAGGTTGTTAGTGAGCTGCTTCATGCTTGGCAGGGAGGCTGTTGGCTTCAAGGGGCTCCCTGAAACTGGATGTAGTCTCAGCATCAGTTCTGTAGAAAAACCTGTTGGGCAAGAGCAATGGTTATGGCACGTGCATAACAGAAAGCAGAAAAACACAGACTCCCTTATGTGTTTTTCTTGTGAGGCAAAATTCATCTTACATTCATGGAGGTAACACAACCCTGGATCACCTGAGGACTGAGTTTTACCTACAAGGCATCATCTCAACCCATATGATTTCAAGGGCTTTGATATTAGCTCAAATACACAAGTGAGGTAACATGTCTGCAGGACTTCTAAATTAGAGCTGGCTCATGTCCAGGCAGTTTGAAGCATAAGCAAAGGAGCCTCAGGTCTGTCTGAAATGTCCAAATAGATGGATTCTTAGATAGGATGCTCTGAAGTGTTGCCTCTTGTGGTTACATTTAGCATGTGGGTGGCTGAGTTCTGTGAATCACACATTGTAAAAACAGCAGTTTGACAGTCCCATTAACAATACAGATAGTTTTGGTCTCAGTATGAAAACCCTTCTTTACAGAATTCCCCAGATCTGAGGAATGGGTTGAAGGGGAAAAAAACAATCTGATTCAGAACTTGAAAGGAATTCATGTCTTTCCCACAACATTTACTACTGGGAAGCATTACTAACTTTTACTATAAGAGGTATTGACCAATAAGTCTCCTAGTGTTTTCCTGGTAAGCACAACAAAGTGCAAGTAAAGATGCTGGAGATTAAGACAGTTTTGCTTTCCAACATTACAAAATTAAATCCCCACCTTGTGCAGGCAAATACACATGCACACAGAGTGGCTTCCAATCTGCAGAAAGGGTCTGAAATTCAAAGTAATGGCAGAGCGTACTAAAATTCACCAGGCCATGTGAACACGTGGTACTCACTCCACAATATAATGAAAAACATCAGAGCTGCAAATTCATGTGGCTTTCAGGAACCCACAGCATCTGCTTGCTTTATTTTGGAATTTTGCCTCTACCCTATGTGAGTCACTGTGTCAAAGGAAGTATGTAAGGGAGTCACTCTGGTTTACAGAGCAGGAACAGCAGGAACATCATAGCTGAACCATTCCAGGTACTTGTTAAAACAGGTTTAGCTAAATGAGAGAGGAGAAAGGTCCACAGGGTTTATATTGCAGAAAATAGACAGTTTGATGGACTATTGCCTTGCATTTTTTGCAGTTATTAATTTCCACATGTGCAAGACTGCTGCATTATAATTCCTTGACTAGTTATAATGGGGACTACACCATTTCATTGTAAATGAACACAAAGATTAAAAAAAAACCCAGCCAGAACCAAAACCAGGTCCTTGCTCAGCCTTTATTTCCAAAGACAAGTACAGCTTGTGCACAATGATATGCAGTAAGACTTTTTATCAAGGCTTTGGAGATTTTCCTCACCCACTAAATGTTTTCTTCTTAATATTTAAAACTCTATATTGCTCTCCACTAGAAATTAGTCTGACCTAATCTACACAAAAGTGTAGACAGATTGCTCTAAGTAAAACAAAAAGAATCCTGCCATTAGAATTTACCAAAAACAGGCCTTCAGAAGATGCAAACAGGAAAGCAGAGGGTTATGTCTCTGTGAAGTACATCAGGAAAGTGCTTTCTGACCCCTGTAAGTACAAAGGTGTACAAGCAGACAAAACAGAGCTGGAGTGATGTCATGTCTTTGTCAGTGCCACTCAGGAAGCCTGACTTCACTCTGAGGGACCCCAACAGCGATGTTCTAGACAACAGTCTTGGGCCTGAATGACAAACACTCCAGCAGACAGAGGATATGAAGGCGGTGACTATACAACTGAGAACTATTATTCATCCTTATTACAATGTAGCTGCTCAGTGTTGTTCATGTGGATTTGCCTAGGCATAGAAAATATGCAGCAAACATCAACTGTATTGGAAACTGACAGACCACAAAATGTAAAAAGGCACTTATTATCAAGTAAGACTTTCCTGCTCTATACCGAAGAAGATGACTCTTGGCACGAGACAATTTACTATTTTTATCAGTGACCTGGAAATAGACATGGAATCATAGAATCACAGACTGGTCTGGGTTGGAAGGGACCATAAAGATCATCTAGTTCCAACCCCCCTGCTGTGGACAGGGACACCTTTCACTAAACTAAGTTGCTCAGAGCTCCATCCAACCTGGTCTGGAACACTTCCAGGGATGGGGCAGCCACAGTTTCTCTGGGCAACCTGTGTCAGTGCCTCACCACCCTCACAAGTAAAGAATTCCTCCCTAATATCTGATGTAAACCCCCTCTCAGTCTGAAGCCATTCCCCTTCACTCTGTCACTACATGCCCTTGTGAATAGCCTTTCTCCATCTTTCTTGTAGGCTTCTGCCAGGTACTGGAAAGCTGCAATTAGGTCACCCTGAAGCCTTGTCTTCTCCACACTGAAGAAACCCTCAGCTTTTCCTCGTAGGAGAGGTAAACATATCTCTCTGATCAACTTGGTGGCCTCCTCTGGACTGGGTCCAAAACATCATTGTCGTTCCTGTTCTGTGGGATGCAGTGCTCCCAGTGGGGTCACACAATAGTGGTGTAGAGGGCAGAATCACCACTCTCAACCTGCTGCCTACACTGCTTTGGATGCAGCCCAGGATACAGTTGGCTTTCTGGGCTGTGAGCGCACATTCCCAGCTCATGTGCAGCCTTTCATCCACCATCACCCCCGAGTCCTTCTCAGCAGGGCTGATCTCAATCTGTTCATCCTCCAGACTGTATTGATACTGGAGGTTGTCCAGGTCTTGATAAACCTCATGAGATTCCCCTGGGTCCACTTCTCAGACTTGTCCAGGTCCCTCTGGATGGCTTCCAGTCCTTCAAGTATGGGAATCGCACCACTCAGCTTGATGTCATCTGCAAATTTGCTCAATTCCTTCATCTATGTCATTAATGAAGATATTAAAAATAACATTTGTCACAATATGGACTCCTGAGGGACACCATTTGTCACTGAAATATAAAATCACAACCATATAAATCATAAAATCAGTCTGGGAGGTGGTCTAAACTTTAAAATGGGCTGGACACTGAAATGAAGAATTTAGAATCCTGATGATTAAGAATGGAGCAGAACAGTACATCTGGAAACAAAGACTGTAAGCCATGACCTTAGAAGAGGAACATTTTCTCCAGAGAAGCAGGGTCTCTGCAAAAGCAACAGGAGAAGCTAACTGCTGTCCACCAGGTGATGTGAGTTCCTCGTGTGATGCTTTGCCCAACAGAGATTGGCAAGTAAAGTTGCACATGCACTTTACACTTGCATAAGCTACATTGCTTTGTCTAGCAGCAAAATCCACAGCTTACAGATATTTTTGATAAATTGAAGGAGGCTAATACATGGACCCTAAGAACGGCTGAAATACTGAAAAATTATTCTTTGTGTAGGCACAAGGTCCTTATTGTGTTTAAGCCTCCCAAAGCAAGTGCTAGAGTGACAAGGCTGTTATCTATAATTTTACTAACTAGGAAAAAGAAGTAGCAGACTTTTCAGACTAGCAGGCAAACATTTAATAAGGTGTGATGTCTGGGCACTGCAGCTAAATGAAATCAGATTAGAAATTGGATGTAACTTCTTAACAGTTAAGCTTAATAAGCATTAGAACACCTTACCAAAGGTTCTAATTTCTTCCCTGGAAATACCAAAATGTTGGGTTTAATGAGTCAAGTGTGTCAAGCTGTGTGTGAACACAGGGCCCTTCTTGAGCCCAAAGGCACATTGACTCCAAAGTTTTTTTGCATGCTCCTGCAAGACTGGAGGCTCAGGTTTGAGGGTTTCTCAGCTGCAGCAGGCAAAGAGGCGAAAGGCACAAACTAACCCCTACTGAATGTCCTTTGCCTTTCTCCTGCTTTGGGCATAAGTTGGTGGCCAAAGAATAAGGTGGCAATGCTGACAACAGGCTAACTTGCAGCTGCCAAATATGACAACATTGCTAAAACTAATCCTTCCTCACACAACAGCAGTGGAAACCTTGGGGTAAACCAGGTGATTGGACTGGTCAGTGTTTCAGGATTTGTTGAGAAGGTTCATGGTGGGATATTGTTTTGTCATGTTTTTTTTTAAAACATGTCACCATATGGTTTCCATGTTTCGAAGCAGTGAACTCCTGCTCTGTGCCGAGGAGAATGGTTTTCCTACACAGGGGATGGGTGAGTTTTTATGAACCATGGAAAGTCACACTGTTTGTTGGCAAGGGCGTGAGTACACACATTATTCAGTTCATATTGGAGAATATAAAACGCAGTAAACATCTGGAAGGAAAAAAGGTTGCCTGGTGTGGTTATGATCTGGACCATGACATGTGCATTTCAGAATGTTCTCTTGGGAGAAGAAAAATATCTGAAAATATTGCAGGCAAGGGAGCAGAGAAGCAGAAGGGTTCTGAGGGAGAGTAGATAATTTGGGAAACAGCCTTGAGGCTATGACATAATCTCTGTAACTCTGACTGCATAGGAGAGCAAAAGTTTGGGTTGATTTGGAAGTTTCTCATCCTGTTCTAATGCCCTGAAAGGTAGGTTGTGTGTCTTTTGATACCGCTTTGTAAATCCATTCCAGGTCACAAGAGATAGGAATGACATTTTGTAGCATGATGTATAGTGCAGGTAGTGTTTTTATCTAGTAGACCTGCTCTGGTTTTTCTCCTGTTGAAGATCATGATAGATGGATTTTGCAGGGAGCAATTGTTCAGATCTACTTAAGATCAAGCCATTCTCTGTTCTGTCTATATATCTTGTAGACACTTCATTTGTTTATGTCTTTACAAATTTCTTTGTAACAAGGCTGCTGAAGATTTTAAAGACTCATATTTGATGGTATTTTGGGTGTCCACTAAAGAGGGAAATAATTTCCTCTGGTACATTGCCCTATCATGTAACAGAGCTCCAGGGAGATTTACCCATTTCTTTTAAACACACACCATCCTGGAACAATGGTGAAAAAGGATATTTATCGATTTCTGCCATTTAACTTCCTGAAATGGAAACCATAATGAAATACCATGCACAGTCTAGTACCGTATGGTCAGGAAAACTAGACAAAGTCTTCCATTGTACTGGTCTCGTTGTTATGGGAGAGGATCTGCCTACTTTGGTGTAACAGGATGTACTGCATATTTTGTAGTTTTGCCCGGTGCTCCAATCCCTGTGGGCTAAACCTTTTCAACAGCAGCAATAAAAGAAGAAAAAGACTGAGGCCCTTCTCTTATACCACTTTTATTTTAGGAGGATATTAAATACAAAGAGTTTCACTCTTGGTGGAAATAGTCCAACTGACTTCAGGATACTGTGTAATCACCAGGAACTGGAAAAACTCAAACTGCCTGTCTGTAGTGGCTTGGATAAGACCTGCTGGGTGCATTCCAGAAATGAATATTGCAGCTGTGATGAGACTTACGTTTGGTCTCTTCTTTCAGGGTGAATTACGCCCATATGCCCAAAGCCAGCATAAGCTTAATGCATCATTTCAGACTCATTTAAGCCCTTAAAATAAGACTAATATAGCATTTAAAGGTTACATGGACCTCCCGGCCCTTTTGACGGAAGTGCATTGCAAGATATATCCTGATAGTTAAAATACATGTGCTAATCATTAAAATTACAGAATCACAGAATCACAGAATTAGTTAGGTTGGAAGGGACCACAATGGGTATTCTGGTCCAGCCTCAACTCAAACAGGGCCATCCTGGAGCACATGGCTCAGGATTGCACCCAGATGGTTCTTGACTACCTCCAGTGAGGGAGACTCTACGAACTCTCTGGGCAATCTGCTCCAGTGCTTAATGACTCGCACAGTAAAGAACTTCTTCCTTGTATTCAAGAGGAGCTTCTTGTGCATCAGTTTTTGCTTGTTGTCTCTTGTTTCATTGGTTTCCACTACTGAGAAGAATCTGGCTCCATCACCTTGGCACCTCCCGTTCATGTACTCGTATACATTAATGAGGTTCCCTCTCAGTCATCTCTTCTCAAGACTGAACTGGCCCAACTCCCTCAGACTTTCCTCATACATGAGGTGCTTCAGAGGTGCTCTCTGCTGGACCCACTCCAAGATCTCCATGTCCCTTTTCTACAATGTCCCTACTTGTAAAATGTATGCTTTCCACTGCTAAAGACAGTAAAATATATTCCAAACACTACATCCCTGTCTTACACATGCATTCTCTTATTATTTCTTTCCTAGCATGCAAAGTGTCTAAAACCTTTGCATCTGAAAACAAATACTGTGTAGCAGTCAGCCGACACTGCAGCCTGTTTGTGTGCTTCCGATGTTCTTCAAAAGTAGTGGCAGGACTGTCCACTTTAGGAAGCAGTGCAGCTGGATAGAGGGAAATCTGAATGCCAAACAGTCGGTGCTATGGTTGTGGCATCCACTCAGTATGCTTTTAGGTGGATTTATTTGGTCACATCCACAATCCTACCTTAGATGCGGCCTGTGTGCACGTACATGCCCACTTAGGCAAAGTACATGACCAAAAAGCAGTCTCAAAATGATCCTGCTTGTGGATTAATGTTACAGAATTCTCTGTGAAGAGAAAATCTACACATTTCCCTTCCATGGCAAAGAGTTCTACTTCAAGTGAGGACAAGCCAGATGAAGGTCTGTGCTGGACAGCAGTGCCACCTGAGCGTGCTTCTCCAAGATCCTGCCCCAGAGGACCTGCAAAGTTCTCTCTCCTCAAGTTTCTGGGCAACCAGGATTCAGATGGAAAAATCAGTGCACACAGCAACCAGAACTTGATATCTTAAGTGGTGGAGCATGTGTATTAATGCCAGGTGAGATCTGGCAAGTGAATGCTTGTTTTAAATTTCTCTTTAATCACTCTTACAGTTTTAACTTTGAAGTCTAGGGAAGTACATTTTCTGGTTTCTGCCTCAGATGACATGGAAAAACATATTCCACCTACAGTACTGGAATATCATTTATAGATACGTAAATTCATAACGCTATGCCTCTAACAATTTGCCCACATGGAACTGTCCCAATTTGCATCAACTGAGAACTTGAGTGAGAAAAGAAAAAAATAAAAAGGTTTAAGGCTTTTCATTTATTAGAATTGCCCCAGAAATTCAGATCTAGCTATTTCAGAACATATGCAAGGATGTATCTCCGGTCTATGTGCAAAAAAACCACAAACAAGATTTGGGTAGAAGTGAGCCTGCTAATTCAGTATTCAATTAGTTTTTGTTTAGACAAGGCCCATGAAAATTTTTAATTTGCATAGATTCATAAATTGATCTAAGAGGACAGGGAGAAGCTGACCTTACAAATCTTAGGAAAAATATTTAAAGAAATATTGATAAAAATTGTTAAGGCTTGGAGGGGTACAAGAGAACTCAGATTTGAGTTCTGTTTTTCTACTACAGATGTTCTGCTAACTAGAGCAGAGATGTTCAGAGACCACATATTGGCTGTAAAATTCTAGGACTGAGATTAATTAAGTGTCTGCTGCTCTTCATACAAACTACACTCCAGAGTTTTTCGGCCCCTTCTAGTCTTCTGAACGAACAGCTGTAGAATACATCACATGCATATCTTGCACTCTTAAAATGTGTTTTTATAACAAGTGTCATTTCTGTTACAAGTAAAGTTTAACATTTTACCTTTCCTCTGGTTATCTTGCTGCTGTTCAGAAAAAAAAAAAAACGGGATAAGTGTCTGATACTATACTAACATCTGATACTTCCTGCAGAGCACTGCCTCCACCCAACATGTGTTTTTAAACAAAATTCATAGTAGGTTCAATGGTCACAATTATTCACTTATGTTATGGCTTATGTGAGTCCATTTCTTGTAACAGTTGCAGGAAGGTGAGGACCCTATTCCAGTCTGTTCTCGAGGTCAATGTCTACAAAATAAAACTTGTCATTTGTGCCTCCTTTTCCTCCTGACTGAACAATCTCATTGCTTCTTTTTATCAGTCAGCTGACCCCTTCTCTGGATACTGTTCACAGCTTTAACTCTGTACCCTTTTAGCTACCTCCTTAGCTCTTGCAGAAAAAAATGAAGCTGATGTCAAATATAAAATTTTCAGCCTACTGGAGCTGTTATATACTTGATACATTGCTTACACATGCCACTTATAAAAACACAAACTGCAAGCCAAAGGCGTTTCCTTCACTCCCACATGGCTGTAGTTGAAGAAGATGTCACAGACCATGAAGAAGCAAGCAAAACATTTTGCCTTAAAGCCACAGTGCTACACACCAAAAATACTTGCATTCCCTACCACTTTATGTTCATGATTTTATTGCAACTGAAGACAATTTTATTCTAAACCTGGACAGTAACAACATCTCTGGGTTGTGGCCAAAGGCAGTGGTGACTTATGAGGGGCACAAAGGTACAACCTGACTAATGACCTTCAGGAATCTGCACACTGAGAAACACCTGCCTGTGACTTCATTGTGAAAATACTTTCTAATTGTTTTTCTGAGGTAGACATTACTTGACCTTTAAATAAAGAATATAGGGCCTATAAAACCTTTGTACTGGAGTCCTTAGAAATGACAGCTATGTATGGAGGAAATGCCAGCCATGAAAATGAGGGAACGTGCAGCCCACAGCAAACTTCCTGCTACTGCCTTTGCCACGTGCATTATGGGAAGGATCAAGAAGCTAATTCAGCCTCCAGAAGCACTCAGTTCCCAACACATCTGGTAAGACTGGCAGGAATGATACACCAATAATGGTCGTGGTAGTTTATTTATCAACCACAAACTCATTTCAATATCAACAAGCAAGTTAGAGTCAGTCAAAACAACTGCCAGGAGATTTCCATCGGAATGGGTTTCCATAGCATTCAAGCCATGTAAAGACACATGGCCCAAATAATGGACAGTTATGACTATGCTGCTCTCCTAGGGTGGGGGTCAAAAGCTGTGTAACATATTTCAAATGCCAGAATATCTAGTCTTTTCCATAACGCAAGCCTAAAATATTAATCTTAGAGTTATTTGCAAGATTGCTTATACCTAGTATTTTATTTAATAATGAGCACTTTAGAAATAAATTTCTTCAGTGGTTTTAATACATCATCGTAGGAAAGCTTTAAAAAGAATAGATGTGAGCATTGTAACCATACTGTTTGTATTGTTAAAACTGCTGACAAGACCAATAAACCACGGTAGATTAGAGAAGTAGCAAAACATCACTAGTAGATTTCTGGTGCATAAAGATTAGACAAGTCTCCTGTTACAGGCAGGCTGATATGCTTATTAAAAATTCCTATAATGTCAACAGAACAGACGTTTTCAGTTCTCAGGAGGGACAAAGCTGTCCTGTGTTAAGTAGTATGTTGCTACAAGTAGACTCTCGAATAGAACTTTACCCAAACCTGGCTCCAGTTCCCAGCTAAAGGCCTGTGTTGATCACAAGCCTATCAAATGGTGTTTGGTTCATATTGCTATGGAACACGTTGAGCAGGTGATTTTTTTTGGTTTGATCTGGTCTTATAATTTCATAGAACAAATGTTACCTCCATAGTAATTGCTACCTTCCCTCTGCAATTACATAAATATGCCAGACAGTCCTGACGTCAGAACAACAGAAACTGAAAAGAATTATTTTCATTTCCAAGAAGGATGAGCTAAGCTAATGATGAAAGACAGGCAGTGTTGGGTAGGACATCCCTGCTAGGCTTTGACTACTGTCAGGGGGCTGTAGGCAGACACAGGACTAATTTCTTGACACCTTGGATTCATGGTTTTCTATCCCTTGTAATGTGACCCAGAGTTGAAAAAAAGGTGACGTAAAACAGGACCCTTCTGTAAAACAATTTAAAAGATACCTGGATAAAACTATTAGAAACTTTGTCGGTATCTCCCTGTCTCTCAAGCTGTTCCGTCATGTGAATGTTTATAATGCTTAGAGCAATGTTTCTTCTATATGATCAGGAATCCCCAGCTACCCAGGCCGTTACTTGAAGGATCCTAAAAGGTTTCATGGACAAACCCAGGGGGTGAAACACAACTTGAATGAAAGCAGCTTGTAGCTCCCAGAGGTTCAAGGACTGCAACATTTTTCATCAAGATTGAATTTGGTCCGGCGTACAAAACTTGCATTGTGCCTTAAAGCTAATTGAGAATTTGTGACTATTTCTCAGTTGGGAAAGATCAGCTTTGAAATTTCCAGGTCAAAACTGTTTGACAAGGATTTAGTGTCATCCACAACTTGGGATGTGCTAACAGGATTTCTGGTTTAGAGGCAGTGCTGTAACTGTAAAAAGAAGCTAAGGGGGCAAAACTTGGAGGAAAAGATTATTTATTTAAATGATTATCCTTATACTTCCAGACTCTCAGACTAGAAGAGGGTCCCTCTCATTGCATGAGGCATGACTGACCTATCTTTCCATTATTGCACTGCTAGCTAAATTATTGCAGTTTTGAAATGTAAATAGGAAAGATTTCACAATCAATGGAGTAATTTGCACAGGCTAATTTGTATCTTCCTGGAAAGCCTAGATCCTTGCTTGGTGAAACAGGGAAGCTTAGTCAACTCTTCCTGCCATTTGGGAAATCAAAGTCAACACAAGAGATGAGCAGTGAGATGTACCAAATTATCACTAGCCCTTCTAAGCATTCTTGTTTTTCCAAGGTTATATGGTCGGACAGTTCAAATTAGGCTGTAGCATGGGAGAATATTACACTGGCCTCTTGTGTACCATATGCCTTTTCATTGACAAACTAACACTTATTTTTTAATGAGAGTTTCTGAGGCTGTTATCCAAAACACATTCCTTATCCCAGATCTCATCATTAACACTTCTCCCAGGGGTATCTGGGAGTTTGGACCCAGACATATATGCGAACCCAGGGCTTGATCAGGTCCCAGTCAAGTTAACAAAAAATATTGTTGTGCTGTACAGATATCCATTAGGCTCAAATGAAAAGTAAAAAACAAGCAAGAAAAAGTGGGAAACAAATTACAGGTTCTTTTTTTAATCAAAATATGCCTTCTTCTTCTCTCTCTTCCCCTTTAAATTCTTTTTTCAACTGTTTTAACTTTATATCTAGTCTAAATTAACTGAGAAACTACTTATATTTTTAAATGTTGAATAGTCCTAGACCAATGCCCCAAAAAATTAACGTGACCTTCCTGATATGTAACTCTTAACTTCAAAACTTACCAATTCCAGTTAAGAATTTTTGGTGATGATAAAGCACTGAAATGTAGGAAAAGAAATACCAGGAGGTTGAAAAATTAACTTTTGATTGCAGATATCACCATTTCTGGAAAAATGGGAAAAGAAGAAAGAACACCTGCAAAATTTTTTTGCATTAAACATTTCATAAGCATAACTTCAGAGTTATATTAATGTAATAATTTACATGGGAATATTGACTTTCAAAACGTTTGTGGCTTTAGTTAACCTGTTTTTTAGAGAACTGACTCTCAAAGCAAACTCTGGAAGCTGGAGAGGAGGGTGCTGGTCTGCCATTCTCCATACATCTCACCCCCACAGTCCTGATTCTGCAAAGCAACTGAGTTGTGCACATCATTCCCCTGTAGACTGGTCAGGCTGAGATGCTGTTTGCAGGTGAGGACAAGGTTGGAGACCTGCATCTCTTTGGAGTCCTGCAGCTAGAGAACACCTGTTTTTGGCACTTAGCTTGGGACATGGAGAATAAACAAGAGATGATAAGCACTTTTATTTCCCAGATGTCCATGTGTAATTTGATGTGAGACAAGGCCTCTGGCAACGGGGTCTGTCTGTACTCAGCATGGGGTTAGACTCAGTGGGGTCAGACTCCTCAGGTGTCCCAGTCCATCCCAGAGCCCAGGCTGACTCTCAGCCCGCGATCTCGGCAGAGAATGAGCTGTTTACTCACTGTGGGCAATATTATAGTGGAAAGGGCAGATGAAAAGGTAAATGCACACATCTGCCCTTTGCGATGTCCCTGGTAGAGCACGATGCAAGGGGTGGAAAACGAGGGGATTGAGTTAGTGGATGTGCGTGTCAGCGAGTGTATGATCTAAGTATCTGAAATCATTTGAAAGGTCAGAGCAAGCATTACCTCTTCCCCGCCCTCTCTCCTCCTCGGGAGCTCGGGGGAAATCACAGTCGGTCAAACTAGATGACAGCTTGCCGGGACTTAATAACAGGCTGGATACAGACGATCCGCAGCCGCCCAGACAAAGGGGGTACGTTTGGCGCTGCCGCCGACCCGAGAACGGGGCAGGGGTAGGGGCCGAGCC
>NW_008685446.1:0-8004 GCF_000695815.1 Acanthisitta chloris
CCCGCGCCGGGCCGGCCCTGCCCTGCCGGGGCGCGAGAGCTGAGGGAATACGACGGAACGCAGGGAAAAGGGCACTGCCGTGGCCTGTGCACACAACTGACAACGCGCAGATCGACAGGACCTTTAGACATGGTAGTGGGTGGGCGCTCACCTACAGACGCTCGCCAGCATGCAAGCAGCAGCATTCGGACAGAAAGCATACCCTCTTCCGCTGCCTTTTGGCCAAAATTACACAGAGAAAATGCTCAGGTTACAAGTTCTCCAGATACAAGGAACACTCCTCCAGCTGCAGTGTGCCCAGCTCTGTGTACAAGCTCTTCTGCCTGTAACTGCCCATCCACATACTCTTTTTCCAGAGGGCCCATGCCTTGCTACATGTTTACGGTGCTGCCTCTTGGCCTGATCGTTCCACACAGAGCCTCAGGCCTCGCTTTTTTCATTTACTACCTTCCACCGCATACAAGGACGACAGTTATGAGAGCTTCTGCTCTTCTCTCTCCATGGTACCCAACTTCCTCCCACATTAATGAACTTATTTCTGCACCAGAGTGATGGCACTTGGCATGTTATCATGTCTACAGCAACAGCACCCAGAGACGCAGGCCAAAGCTGTGGAAGTGTCTGGCAAATGTGAAGTACCAGATCGTTGTCAAGAGTTATTAGAATTACACGGCGTGCCACATGTTCAAAGAATAACTTCCATTACCTTCCAATACAGCTGTAAGAGCAGCACAGCAATGCTAAATGAAAATTAGGGTAAACACACTGTTTCAGCATTTCATGGCGGATATTATGAAGTGGGGGAAAATTTAACATCCAACTGCAGAAAACCTGACTTGCACCCATTACCCACTGCGAAGCTGCTGCAGGAGAGCTCAGCCATCTGCTGAGCTATTCCCCAGTGTCCCTCGTGGAGCAGAAGACAAGTGGCAATCAGCTGCAAACAGTCTGGTTCAGCCCATGCAGCCACCTCGGGAGCAATCCGGAGCAAACACATGGCAAGCTGCAGTGCTTAGGGTCTCGTCAGTTCAGGCTTGTTTTGGCAAACTGCAGAGGTGCTTGTGGGCTGGTGTTCAGCTTTCCTAACTGTCTGAACTCACAATCAGGGAGACTGGGGCTCACAGTATGTCTTCACATCATTAGGCATTGTTCAAGCTTCTTCCAGCTGCTAGGACTGGTTGCCTCTTTCATTTTCTTCTAAGCAGGAGTTCAATGCTGACTTGCCTTGCTTAAATGTCAACTCTGCATCCAACAGTCTGATTGTGTTATTGTTTATACAATCCCTTGCCTTACCTGCTATTTAATGTATCACAGCGAATCTTAGCTGTGCTCCTGAGGTCACAGAATTAATGCAGGGGCTGGTGTCACCAGGACATTGTCACCCATGGGGAGGAGATGGTTGGGCAAGGAGTGATTGTTTTCCAAAGGGCCATTGGAGCTGCTTGCTGAGAGAACTAGGGGAACCAGACATTTGATGTCTCTAAGGAGATTTTGGAAGGAAGTGATTTTTGTTGATTTTAAATCTCTGCTCATCCCTCACGGTCTGTCTTCCTGCCCCTTCCTCACAGCTTTCCCTCTCCTACTCTTCTCCTGGCTCTTTTCCCTCCCCTCAGCACTGAGCCCTGCCAGCACTCAGCCAGCCTCCATGTGCCCTGCTCTGCCAGAGCTCAGGTACAGCCTGACACCTTGGAGTAAATGGCTGTTGTCATCTCTAAGTAGGACAAGCTATATTAAGGCAGAAAAGGGACTAATCAACCTCCTAAAACTACTTGAAATGCCAAAATAAGAAATAACCCTTTCAACACTCTAGACTGTTGCTTATTCAATCTGCAATGCTAAGTGTTTACAAGAGAGTCTGTTTTTTTGAAGGACAGGACTTGAAGCACATTGAATTGTTCTTTGGTGATTCCTGAGCTGTGAACAATGTTCCTTCAGAGAATTGTCACACAGAAATGACTCCTCTAATGCATGAAAACTTTTTCATCTTTTTAACAAAGCAGCAATATCATTTATGAATCCAATTTACCTTCAAAACACTCTCATTTTATTCTTATTGCTAAAGTTGGTTATCACTGCTTGTTTGTCAGAGAAGTTGTGGCTGGTATTTCTGGCCAGGACTGTGACAGCCTGGGTATCTGCTGAGGGGCTCTAGCATCATGAATATGTTCAAGTTGCAACATCATCATGTGTAGAGACATCCATTTCTGTCCAATTTTAGCAGGAGGCTCCCAAACTCAGGGCTGCAGTGGATGGTCCTCCGTCAGTGGGTATGAACACCTTGGGATAGTGGCTTTTACTTGGACGGCTGGACAGAAGTTTCCTCCAGACTTTCTGCAGTGGGATGATCAGAGCTACCCCAAATAATGCCACAGAAACTGAGCTTTTGAAACCCCAGAGCCTTGATAAGTCAAGAAGTATCTTATCAAAGCCAGGGAGACCCAGGGCTCCCACTGGGATGAGCCCAAGCCAGGGAAGACTGAATGGTTCAAACTGCAAGCGGTGGATTCTGCCCACAGGATGCTGACTGAGAAGCTGGGCAGCAAAAGGCATGTGTACAGCCTGCTGGTCTGTCCAGCCTCATCCTCAAGTGGCAGGGGACTTGCAGGTAATGGAAGAGACAAGTTTGTGTCCAAGTCATTTATCTGGAATGAACATTGAATAATTTCCTTGGGAATGTTTCACTTGATAAGACTTCTAAACTGACAAAGCTGCATCCTGAATGCCCAGACACTTCCTTGCAGTTAGGTGAATGGAGGCTGGGCTGTTTATTCACGAAACCTGAGACTCCCTGGGGAGAATTTACCACTCCTGCCTCTCCCATGCCTCACTGGCTCCTTGAGCTAGTTTACTAGATGCACTGAATGCCATTTACAGGTGTGAATTGCATGAGCAGCCAGAGCTCACTAGCTTGAGGAATTTGTGTGGATGATTGCCTGTCAGTAGGTTTAGATGGAAATCCAGAGAAATATGTATACTGTCTCAAAATCTTCCATCACAGTACAGCACGCACAAACTGTGCTTAAGACCCGTAGAGACAAACATATTGCAGGGCAGAGACTGTGTGCCCCACACTGCTCAGAGAGGCATGTGCCCTTCTTCCAGCAGGGGCAGAAGACTTCCCTCAGCAGCTGAGTGGTCTGTAAAAGAGTACTGTGCCCAAGTGCCACTCCCCAGCAGATGACCTGGTACCATGTACATAGTAACTGGTTCCCAGTGCCATCAATACACACCTTTTTTCTATGGTTTCTTGCTGCATGCATCAAATAATAAATTTTGCCTGATGGTTGCTGTCATGTCAGTTGTATGTCAGTTCTTTCTTTCCTCAGAGACAGTGGAGGAGTAAAGCAGATAGATCTCACATTACTACAAAAACCTGAGTTACTCTTGAGATTCTTCTTTCCTGGAGGATGTTTTCCCCCCAATAAATTGTGCCTGCGTCTTGCTATATCCTGTCTTTTTGCATGCCTGTGACAAAATTGCTAAACTCAGTATTGGAGGCACAGAGAAGTGTTCACATTAAGTGATGGAGTAAATGGTGTGAAAAGTTTCCAGTGAAAAGCTGAGTTCGAACTTTTAGTCCATAAATTCTCATTATGACTGATCAGTAGGGGAAGACTTGTGTAATAGAGAAGGTTTGCTTGGTGTGTGCATCTCCTACCATCCCCTTCCCTAACATGTGAAATTGCCTCTCACGCCTGAGACTGAAGAAGTTAATCATATTTCCAAGCCTTTTGAATATGCATATTATCTAGAAGTTATTCTATTTTCTAAATCAAATTCCATCCTAATCTAATGCCTGAAGAGTCTCTGCATCTGCCAGATGGTCTCCACAAACCACAGCATGCAGTCAGTATATACTCTGTCAGTCAAGCTATACTCTGTTCTCTTGTTTAGTCTGGGACACTTGTAGTACTCTTTCGTAGGCCACAAGACTTTAGACTAGGTGAAAACAAAAGGAATAAAGACAGGATAAAACAAGGAATAAGGCAGATGGAAGCACAGCAAACCTGGTGGAAACAGGGAAGGGATGTGTCTTTCTGTCTTCCCAGCATCACTTTACAAAGTTCACTGATGCATCTGATTTACATTGCAGCAAATTGTCCCATGTCTAGACTTCTGAGAAAGGTAAAGCAAAAGCCAATGGTGTAGCACATGCAGCTGAAATTCAGGTAATAAGCTTGTTTGAATCCAGTTTTCTCATCCACCAAATAATTAGTGAGTGGCTCCACATAGTGGTTTCTCATATAATTCCACTGAGTTAGGGGTTTGGCATTTGGTATTTTCTCTCTCAGAATAACGTTGCATTAGTTTTCCAGTGAGATGCCAGTTGCAAGCCTGAACTGTCTCTCAGCCTTTGCCCTTGCAGTGATAGCTGCACTGCCACTGCCAGTCCCACTTGCGGCTGCAGAGGTTAGGGGTTAGAAGGATGGCTGTGCTCACCCCTGAGTGTATCAGGTGTCTGCAGAGATAGGAATAGCATATCTGTGAGTTTGCCCTCTATGACCTTAAGGGTACCTTGAAATTTCTTATTAAAAAAAAAACAGCAGAGAACTAATAGTGTGGAAACACTATACCAACCCACATCAGTGCCTAGCACTTAAGAAATAACCATGCACATCCCATGGCCTTTGCTTAGACGTCATATGTCTGACAAGTTTTTGACACATGGTTATGGAAAAGTACTCTGGCAGTCTGAACTCTTACTTCATTTCCCTGTCTGGAGCCTTCTTCCTGGTAGAAAAAAATCTCACAAACGTTTAAAAGCCTCTTTTCCGCTGCAGCTATTTTATTTTCTTCAACTCTCAGCTATTTAGCAGCGACTGGAGACGCACAGAGTCATGCCTCATGCTTCTTCAGCCCCAAAAATGTGACTGATTATGTCGAGTGTTCCTGTGTGTGTCAGAGAACATACATGCTGAGGGGATGTAGCCATCCACCTGCATTTTTTGGGTGCTACAGTGCTGAAGATACTCCTGTGAAACACCTTTCAGAGGCCAACCTACCTATCCCCTTATGAGCCATTTTTAAAGCAGAGGACTAAAAGAAAGCAGCATATGTCCCTTATTCCTAGCTTCCAGCTTTGTGGGTGACCCTTTTCCTGCACAGCACTTGCCTGTTGCTCAGCCAGAGCCTGAGGGCTGCGGCACAGCTCCATGTACAGTTTGCTAGACTTCAATCCCAGAGCTTCAGAAGAATCTCCTAGCAAACGAAAAAGGCCAGAGGGACTCTCAAGCCTTGCTGCTTGTTTGTTTCTGCAAAGCCCTTGCCAGTATTGATTTGCCCATCTGAAAGTAAGGATTCATTTTCACCACTGACTGAGGCCTTTTAGAACTATGACAGGTCTTCTAAAAGGATCTCATTTCAGAAGCTGTGATGAATGAGACATTTTGCTGGAAGACCTTTGTAAGTATGTGTGTTGCACAGAGCTGTGTGATTTTGTATTACCTCACTAAGCTCTCACTCGCCTGTGCTACTCAGAGGCTTTGATTTCAGTTGTGTAAGCATCTGTGCCAGCCTGAGAGGAAGCCAAGCTGATCCACACCAATAATGCTGGACTTTTGTACTGTCAAAAAGCATGACTAAACTCAGATCAGAAATGCTCTGACACTTGTTAACAAGATGGGCTCCTGTCTGCCCCCAGTTTTGCAATCTAGTCTCTCTGTGTGTAGCTTTCCATTAAAACATGATTCAATAATTAGTACCAATCATCATTTCTGGGAACTGTTTGTACTTGTGGGACCAGATGGTGAGAATGGAGACTCTGATGCTCCTTTGAAGATGCCAGCACATGTGTCTTCAGCTGCTCAGTCTTCAGCTTATAGCACCAACAAACGCTGTCCCTGCACCGAATGCCCTGCTGTTTCTGGTAGGCTCTGTCTCTCAATGCAGAGACCATGAGGCTGTAGGTGCAGTGAGTTGGCTCATCCTTGGCCTGTCTCTGCATAGACCAGTTGTAAAGATAAACAATGCAATGCACAGGTGTTTAAGAGGGCAGTGGAGGAAAGGTGAGAGACAAATAAGATTCCTCCTTCCTGAGCATGTATGTATAATGTATAAAGGCAAATTCAATCAAGATCTGCTAGGGTAGGCCAAACTCCTGTCTGATGACATCGTCTAACACCGTTGCCAAATAGTGAGACCCAGCTGACAGTTTGGTTTGCACAGCAAGACCACGGTGTAGAAACAGCTGCTATGTATGTGCACAGCCATGGAGTGGGACCTCAGGCTCTGGGAGGGAAGGAATCATCCCTGTCCACAGATCCTGCAGCAAGCAGCAGAATGGCAACCTGATGTCACACAGGATGAGCAACTGACACGGTTAGTGTGTACATGTGCACGTGCAGCTGGATACTAGTCCTTTGGGCTCTTATCTCTACCACAGGGATTGTTGGTAATCTGCCTCAGCTGAGAAGCAACTGGGGATGCTTGGCACTTGCATTTTCTATTGATAGAAGTAACATGCTATAAGTATGTGCATGAAACATCTCAAACATCTATTCCTACAGAAAAGCATATTTTTATAACCCCATCTCTTTCAAGGCAGCTAATGATAAAAGCTGCATACTCAGTTGTACCACTATTTAATTCCAAGTTTCACAGAATGCAAGTGTGCAGTCCTAAGCTTTTAGTCTCTACATATGACCCTCACTTTTCATTGACTTTTGAAAGCACCACTCTTGACAGAAACTAGTCTGGCTTGCTAACAGAAGAGAAAAAGGCAAGGTTCACTCAAGTGCAAGACTCACCCTGTAATCACATCCTTTCGATGTATTGTTCAGACCTCAACTGAACAAAAATAATTTACCCCAGATGCTTACAGAGGCATGGCTAGCATTTAGGATGGTGCTGCCAGAAGAAGCCAAGAAACTGTATGTTTTCATTTAATCTTTGGTCCACAAATCTGTTTTAAAATGCATGAGAAATTCTAATGTATATGTAGGCACTGCCATAGAGGGGCTCTGACTGCAGCTGGGAATCCTCACAGAGCTCAGCTGCAGCTGTGATGACAGAGCTTGTGTGAAAAGCTGGATTTGTTCTAGTCACCAGCAGGCCAGTCATGTGAAATGCTGCTCTGTGGTAACTTAAACACTCTGTACTGCTGTTCAAAACATGCCGTAACAACACACAGTCACTTGGCATCATATGTAAGTAGCATTGCACTCCTATTGCTCCCACTTCGAGGTAGCCAAGATCTTTGAACCAACTACTTCACACCAATCAGTCTTGGGCAGTTTTCCTTGCCAGTTTTTTCCTTTAATATACACCCCTTGTTTTGAAATTGTCAGGGCTGTTCTGACACTGTGCAGACCCACAGTTAATGTGAGGTCAGCTATGCCCTGCAACAGCAAAGAATTGAAGCCACTGCTGTGAAACAGCAGTGCACACTACTGGCTGAGAGCACTTGCTGCTTTGTTCTTAACAGTGTTGCTTCCAAATGTAGCTGCCAATGTAGTAGTGAATGCTTCATGCTCCCACCCAGTGCTGACAGCAGGGCTGCATCCTGATCAATTTGCAGAGAGGCGCGCAAAGCAAACCCATTAGAGTAAGCTCTCTGTTTAGAGTACCCATATCTTGTTAGCCAGGACATCCACACATCCACCTGCACAGAGACAGTACACACAGTGACTCAAAATTTGGGTTAGCTCTCACTTTAAAATGAAATCTGAAACGCCAGGCTGGCAGTATCACTGGACCCGGGGGCACACAAGATGCACCTTTGATGAAGGATCTAGTCTAGGCTGTGCAACAGACCCTCCTAGAGAGCCTCCTACAAGGCATTCCAGGCAGTGCTTTCCGTAACATTTTCAGGTCTACTTCCTTCCATTGACTTCTGCTTGTGCAGGAGTAAATCACTTCTAGGTACTTCTGAAAAGCCTGTGCTTAACCCTCCTGTAATTCTGACAGGATCCTTGAGCTTGACATGCTTCTTGCTGACTGTAAAACTACTCTCCTTTCTCTCTCCGTACCTCACATGTGCCATAGATGTGAAGATGTGGCATCCAA
>NW_008685446.1:8035-14707 GCF_000695815.1 Acanthisitta chloris
AAAGCATTAAGATCCTCAGCTGTGTAAATCTGAAGTATTGCTAGTAGCTCAGAGCTTCTTTTGCTGCAGACCTATCAAAAGAGCATCGAAAGATGGGGTGGGCAGATACACATCGAGGGAGAGCAGCACCTCTGCTAAGTTTGCACGTGCTGCTTTTACCTTGGTCAGTCCCATCCCATGAGCTGCCTGCTGCAGCGGGCTAACCCAAGTGCTGCCCTAATACCTCCCACTCCAAAAGCTTAAGGCCAGCCTTGGTAATTCTGCTGGCCCAGTGCTTCAGGGAAAACTGGCAGTATAACTCATCAAATGAACTGAGTCATTCTCCATGTACTTCCTAAAAGGATTATGACCAATGGTAATTGCTTGTAATAAGCAGGCACTGATCTTTTCCAAAAGATTAACTTCCATTGCACGGGGGTGAGGTAATCTGCACAGGTTTATTTCATGCTCCTTGCTTATGTCCAGCTCAGTTTTAAGATGGATCTCCTTCTTCAAAAAAGCTCATGAAATTCCTAGCTCTTATCCTTATTTCCAAAGCCCCAGGGGTTTGTTAGACAGATGCATGGCTACAGCAAGAAGTTTTCTAATGTGTAAAATGCAAAGCAACCAGATCGATAGCCCCCAGAGCAGGGAGAGGGCTCTGGTGGCATGGAAGGAAGCTGTTCTGGGGTGTGGAGGTAAGAGCCCTGTCTACCATTAGAAAGGCCACTGCACCAATACGGGAGGATTGCAAATCCTCACTGTGCAAGAGAGAGAAATTAATGCACACCTGATGGCCAGCTTCTTCTGGCCATCCTTCCTTTTAACATGGTAAAGAAAACGTTCTTCGATGTACCTGTCTCGGGCAGGACCTTCTGCTAGCATAAACCAGGAAGTTTGGTGCCACTGCTGAAGCTCCTGATCCCCTTACTGGGGTGTGTTAAGGAAACTTCCCAGACACTCCAGTGAGCCGATGGGTGCCCTGCCTGACTCCCTGCACACCCACTCACCTGCGGGATGACCAGGTTTCCTTATTGGTTCCATCCTAGGTTTCCCTTAGCGGAATCTCAGTTTTCAAGTCCCGCAAAGCAGTTTTCACAGTGCAATAATACAGCAACAACCCGAGCTGGTGCCTCCGAGGAGGGACCCTGCTCCAAGGACCCCTGGGCTTTTATACCCTCATGGTCTACCTGCATGCAAATTTCCCTCTTCCTCCTGAGTCTTCTGGTCCTGCCCTTTTCTGTGTCTGTCCACATCGCCCTAGTCACTGGCACACCCATCTTCATCTCCTTTGTTATTCAAAAGGTCAGCAATACCCAGCTCCTGTTGTATTTCCCAGCATCCATTCACCTGGCTGGCACTGCCCGTCTTCATGTCCTTTTGTTGTCGCCAAGGTTGGCAGTTCCTGGCCTCTTGTCTCAGGCTGCCCACCCAGAGCTCAGTCGCCATTGCAATCTACACCTCGATCTGCAGCTTGACAGCAGAGCTACCTGGATCAGATGCATTCTTCAACAGGTGCAGAAAGCCAGCAGCTGCCACATGTTCACATACTAACTGCTGTCTCCTCCCAGTGTCCCAGAGTGGAGGCTGGATTCTCCACCTCTGCTCTGCCCTCGTGAGACTCCACCTGGAATACTGCACAGTTCCGGTGTCCTCAACATAAGAAGGACATGGAACTGTTGGAGCAAGTCCAGAGGAGGTCACCAAGTTGCTAAGAGCACTGAAGCATCTCCCTTGTGAGGACTGAGGGAGTTGGGGCTGTTGAGCCTGGAGAAGAGAAGGTTGTGTGGAGACCTCAGAACAACTTTTCAATATCTGAAGGGCCTACAAGGAGGCAGAGAGGGACTCTGTGTTAGGAACTGCAATGATATGACATGAGGTAATGGGTTTAAACTGAAGGAAGGGAAAGTTAGGCTAGATATTAGGCAGAAGCTTTTCCTGTGAGGGTGGTGAGACACTGGCCCAGGTTGCCCAGGGAGGCTGTGGCTGCCCCAAGCCTGGCAGTGTTCACAGCCAGGTTGGATGAGCCTTGAGCAACCTGCTCTGGTGGGAGGTGTCCCTGCCCAGGGCAGGGGCTGGGACTAGATAAACTGTGAAGTCCATTCCTAGACCTAAAATTCTGTGATTCTGTGATCATTTCAGCAACTTGTTTTCCTAACAGTCTTTTCGGGCCACTGCTTTTTCATCCCAAGAGATTAAGCCGGAAGGTGGCATGAGGCATTTTTGCAGCCATGCAGACACACACACAAGGGTACTTCTCTGCAGTAAGGATCAGGACTAAAGTAGTTAAATGATCAACCTAACAAGCTTTGGAGATTCCCCGAGTTATGTTGTGTCTAGAGTGTGCTCATTTTTCAACTCCTAGGAAGTGTAGCAATTACAGAGGGAAATTTATATTCAAACCAGTTAACAGACTTCAGTTTTTCCTAAATCTCAGTATTTGCCTAAAATCTTCAATGGGAATAAAATAACACCAGTGTTTTGCCACTGGATTCAGCAATAGTTGTGGTATGTAATTTGTTCTCGTCACCAGAGGGCATTGGAGGACAAGCTGATCTTTAGAAAGCACGAGCCCCGTCCCTTCAGCTAGGGCAGTGAACACTAATGATGCCAGTGAGTCTGAGCCCTCCCTCTTCTTGGTAAAAACCAGCAACTCTGCCAGGAGCAAACGGGGAACAGAGCCCCGGTTAGCCCCATGCAGAGCTGCAGGCTTAGGAGCATCTCCTCCCTTGTCTCCCTGCAGCTACACATGCATCTGAGGACAAGCTTGAGCACAAATTGGGAACGTGACTTAATGGTGCTTCAGAGATTGCCACACAGCCAAATCACAAGTGTGTTGGGATGGCTCTTGAGGCACCAGCTACTCACCAGGAAAAACTGTCAGCACTTGGCAAGCAGCCTCTTGGGTCCCCGAGTAGGTTATTTCAGAAGACAGAGTGCAAGAGAGGCAAACAGAGTCCAGTGACCCTCCTCCTGGAAGCAAGGGGCTGGGGGCAAAGGCAAACTATCCGTCCATGGCTCCCCAACCCTGGCCAGCTGTCTTGTAACACACCTACAGCATGCATGGAGACTACAAGGCTCTTCTAGGCTCCATTCCTAGTTTGATCCATTCATTTCCATGTTAAATACAGGTCCAGAGGTCTACAGCAGGAGAGGATTTGCTTAGACTGCCCCACATGACTGAAGGGTACCTCTTCAGATTAGCAAGGGAATAAAACCAATCTGAGACTGGAAAGAGCAATGAAAAGTACTTACTTTGGTGCCAAAATGGCAAAGATATTTCAGTTAGCAGAAAGAGACACCACCATTAGCATCAAACAACGAGCCTTTCCGTGTGTTAGGAGCACTGTTAAAGAGAGGGAGAGGGCTGAGGGGCTCTGGTCTCCTATCACCCTAAAGTAGTGAACCCTAAAGTTATAAACTACGACTGTGGCGAACGTGTGCCCCATGTCAGGTCCCCGAGGGTATGAGACAGACCATTGGTTTCACTTAGAGAGTGACTGCTGCTGGGTGACAGTCAAGGCCTTTCAGTCAAGGGCAGGGCTTCTTGCGCTTTTCCAGCAGGGTCAGCTCAACACCCGAACAGTAATGCTCCAGGTTATACCAGGCAATGGTTTAATTCGGATTATATTTTACAACCTTCTTTTTCCTTCAGACACGTTTATTTGTACATTCCAGATTTTGCTTCCCTTCACTCTTGCAGTATGCTGGGCACCCACCACAGTCAAGGGAAGAGGGTGTATTCATTTATGTGCTGTTTTAAATGCAGTGCCCTGTCAGCTATAGACACTGCAGTTATCAGTGTGTGAATCTTTCCAGCTCATCACATATTCAGCAGCATGTCTGCAGTGTCTGAATGCTCATTCATATCTCTTTCAAAGGCAGGTGGTCTCCAAAAAATGAGTACTGAAAGTTGCCACATTAACATTGTTTTGGATTATGGGAAAGAAAAGGACCTGCCTTAAACCTTTACAGAGAATGCTTCGAAGTTGTCCATGAAGTTTAGAGCAAAGGGGATTTGACACGAATTCATGACTTCTGTTGATACCAGGACATGTCCTTAGACAAATGCATATGAGTCTCTATTCTGTATTAAGTTACCTTACTTGAAGTTTATAATCTGGAAGGACACAATTTTTCACAAATGCTACATCCTTAATCTTTTTATATAATCAACAGCACAGACTCAAAACCACAAACCCCAGGGATTTAACAGAGCAATGTGTCTGTTGGGATAGCTGTTCCTGTGTTTGGTGTTGACGTCCTGTTGATGGGGGAGCCTGGGCTGACACCCTCACTCCTTGAGGCTCAGCCCTTTGCCTGTTGAGCAGATGCAAAGGCATCTGACATGAGCACTTCACTGAATCCAAGGGTAATTTTTCACAGGTATATACCTCCTACCGACTCCTTTAGGTCTGTGTGCATGTGGGTGTGGATGTGCTACAGCATATGTGCTGTGAATATTGCTCTCCTAGGTTCTGAAGTGCCTTAGATTTATGAGTAAGTTAGGCCTGTGATGGAGTTGCTATAGTAAATTCTATATGAAACCTTGGTTAAATTGTTGAAGTTGAGCTGTGGATTAAGTGCTGTTAAACTTTTAGACCTAAACTGTTGGTCAGGTTCAGGGCTCAACTTAGCAAGAGAGTCTACTCCGAACCTTGTTCCTTCTTACCCTTACCCTTTTACACCTTTCCCTTTCTCACCCACCCAAGCTCCCACCCTCAGCCTCCGCATGGATAATCTTTTTGGGTTGATTTTGGTTTTTTAATTTTAAAGTTTAGTTTGCTCTTTTGCTGTGTACTTTAGCCATGCAGTAAGTAGCAGAGTGAACCTTGCCAACAGACTTTGTTATGCCTTTGATTTGATATCAAACCTGCTTTTGCCGATACCTTTGCTGCTGATTCTTTAGGTGGCATAAAACAGTCAGTCGTTCACGACCAGCCTATAAGACACTGTGTGTCCCCAATTTTAAAAGCAGGAAGTAAATCTGCCATTGACGGACTTGATTCTTTCTGGCTTGGTCCCTCCTGTAACACGCTGATAAACAAAGCGTTGTCATGCCTGAAGTGGTCATGGTGCCCGTGTCATGGGCAAGGAGCGTGGGGTGTCAGCAGCAGTGTGCAGAGGAGAGCAAGGACAGGAGCAGCTTGCACAGGCTACTGATTGCACAAAGAACCAGGCTCTGAAATCCAGGGAAGTGAAATGCGTAACACTGCTTAGGAATAGACAGAAATGGAACACACTATATTCCATATCAGCACAACACATGATGTGCAGTTTCCCAGAAACATCCTCTTCCTCCTCGGGAAAATAACCAATGGAATTTAGGAGATGAGGGGTCTTTTTCTGTCCAACGGGTGAGAGAATGCTGTGGAATGGAAGGAATACCACTGCCATGCACAGCAGGGAGAAGTGCTACACGCTCATCTCAGAGGCTCCAAATCTCAATGGAATGTATTTATAACTCTGTCTCTGAAGAAGATGAAAGTAGTTCTTATGCGGAGAAAAGGAACCAAAAGCGTAACCTAAAAATAACTGTCCCAAGTCAATGCCACCTCTTTCTACATTCCCTGTTTTAGAGCTGGCTAAATGAGCTATATCAGGAAACATTTGGACTGTTCAAAAAGTAATAAGACCTTTCTGAATTGGAATGGCTTTTACTCTAAAATAGCAGTTTTCTGTACTCTGCAATATCATCTGAGTTGAGAAAGGCAAATCAGTCAGCACAAGGATGTTAGGTGATCCAGGCAGTGACTGGGGTAAGGTAACTGACGAAAGTACATGGTAATTGGACTCTCATGTTAGTTAACTCCTGTAAGCTTCCATATGAGCATTACCAGGTTATGTGCTGAGCTGACATTCCTACTTCTTTTTCCACTGGAAAACCCAGAGGGGATTTTCAAGCTGAACCCCTAGCCTGCTCATTCAAGAATTTCAAAGCACTCTCCAAATGACTTTGCAGAGCTTCCCTGTGACACAGCTCCTGATCTGTAAGTGACTGGACCCAAGTGGGGTGTCCAGAGCCACTGCTGGGCAGGTGGAGCTGGGAAACTCTCAGATTTTTGACTCTGGAGCAGTGTGTGCTTAGAAGAGATACAGAGGAAAAGAAACAAACAAAGCCCTTTTCTCCTATTTGCTGTAGATTCAGGAAAGAAATGGCTGACAGTGGGTCATTATTGCAGGTCACTTCTGTCCTGGTTTGATTTCAGAGAACTCCCTCCTAAGCAACCAGCCTGCCTAGGTTAAGTGAGCCTCATTCGCAGCTTGTTTTCTTTCTCTGAGGAACAGCTGGGCCACAGTCTGCTCTTCCTGCTCTACTGGTGCAGTCCCATAGAAATGCAAGCTGCCCCCTCCCTGCAGGTGCACCTCTCTGGGGTAGTGCCAAGCACTGAGCCTTCATTTCTAGAAAGGTCTTCATTCTCCAAAGCCATTTCAAACAGGCTCTCCTCAATAGTCCCTGCTGTGGGAAAACTGGATTTTAAAGTGGACCGAGGATCTCTAGCTAAGTGCTTTTAGACTGAGGTTTTCATTCGTCTCTACTCAGCATGAAGATAAGTGAGCAGATGTCGTGCAGGCAATATGCCTCAGATCTGTGGTCAGAAACGATCTCTGCATCCAGTTCCAAGCAATCACAAATACACAAGCAATAACTGGATGTACAGTCGAAACAGTGCAGTAAAACTATGTGCCAGT
>NW_008685446.1:14724-15344 GCF_000695815.1 Acanthisitta chloris
CCAGCTGCACACAGGAGACTGAGCTCCCAAGGGAGAGGTTCTCCTCGGGAGTGCCCAGGGCTGTCTCAGCTGGCAGGAGGCTCAGAGCAGTCCTTCGGGCAGACCCCAGCGCATGGCAGCGGCAGAGGTACAGATACATCTGGCACTGCAGATCACCCAGCACAGAAACCTGAGCTCTCCTCCCCTGCTATCAGATCTTGTCACAAGCTTGGGAGTCAGTCCACGCTAACAAATGGAGTAAATCCTATCTGGAGCTAAATCAAGGCCCAGTAGAAGATCTGGCAGCATGTAACTGGCCGACAGCATGACCAAAGCTCTCCAGATCCTGAGTGACAACAGCTTATCAAGTAAAGAAAGGCCTCAACAGGATTTTCATTGTCAGGTCAGAAAACACAGGTGGTCTGGCTTTTTCGCTGTGCTTTTTTAGAGAAAACAGATGAGTTAAACTGTATGTCTTCTTTGGCACATTCACAAATGCAAACCAGAAAGGCTTAGTTGGAAGTGGTTAGTGTGGAGCAAACAGAGAAGGTGGAGACTCAGACATCAGGAAAAACCCTGGATGGTTTATCTCTATTCATGGAAGTGTTTTCACTTTGAAATCTCCAGGTTAGCCTTAAGGT
>NW_008685446.1:15369-26905 GCF_000695815.1 Acanthisitta chloris
CTTTGTCAGATATATGTGCACCTAAACATGAGAGCCACAATTTGAGGCAGTTAAGATGGACTCTCTTACTTTGGGTTTTTGCACCTTGAATGTGCAAAGACCTCAAATGTCTCAATTTGAGGCTGAAAAATAGAAATGTCCAGAATCAGCAACCACTAAGATTGTATGCCACATGCACTGAAATGCAGTGACCATTCGTTAATTATGCAGCTGTGCCACGAAAGAGTATGTTGACCAAGGAAGGATGTGAATAGATGTTTACAAATCCTTTCACGACAATAACCATAAATAATGGTGAACAGCGACAGGAGCAACCGCTGCTGTGATCTTGCTGTGCCCGCACGGCAGAGGCTGCAAGGGGAACCCGAGGAGAAAGAAACACGTTGCCAAGCAACACGAGCCCCTGCCCAGGGGCGGCAGCCACGTACCCATCTGAGTCCTCTCTCTACCGTTAACCTCCTCAGCTGGCACAGCCAGCTCACACACAACTTCGGAGTGATCTCGGGGAACCACATCCCACCTGATAGAAACCTGAGAGCAGCTGAGTGTGTAACTGCAGTAGGCACCTTGGAACGCTCAGTTCCTCAATTACAACATTCCCCCAGCAGCTGGGGCCAAGCGTCACTCATTCCACAAGCCAATGCTTACCAGTAGTGTCTCTGAGAAGCTGAAGGTGCAGCCAATAGGTCATGGCACACAGCTGTGACTGTCTCAAATATGAGCCATGCTGAAGAGCTGACGGGGCTGGAGGGCCTGGCTCTCCACCCTCCTGAGCCAATGCTGAGATCTGCCTTGTTGCCTAAAGGCATTGGATAGGGCTGAACATGAGCAGGATTTACCTCCTGCTTACCAAGCACAGCTGGTTTCCACAAAGGTGAAATTCAACTTGGTGGAGGAGGAAAAGCCTCCAACGAGCTGAAGTGGTTCATTAATTAATTGCTGTTTGTCCGAGATTGGGAAGTTAAAAAGCAGCAAGTGCTACATTGTCACAAAGCTACTAGGTGTTGTCAAACGAGACAAGAGATGTACAACTCACACATCTTCAAATCTCCTGCGGAATCTCCATTAATCCCCTGCATTCCAGATATCAGAGCAGTTACGCTGGCCTGGGGATCTGCTTCCAGTTGGTCAATACCAACAGGAAAATCTTTAAACCTCCTTTTGATCCAGACATAAGTCACGCAGAACCCGCAGCTCACAGAGCAGCCCTCGTTCTCCCAAGGCCACCTGCTGCAGCTGGGAGCTGCTGTCTGCAGAGCCAGCGAGGCAGAGAGGATTCCCACACCTGGAACGCGCTGCCTCCCAGCTTCCATCACTTGTTGGCGAGTTGATACTGCTGAGTGCTGCCAATCTGTGTTATACAGGCAGTCGAGCAAGATGATCACACTGGCTGCAGCAGCTTTGGCCCATGGGATACATCCGTTTCCACAGGGTGAAGAATCTGGGAGAGTGACTTCTAATCTTCAGGCACAATCACATACACTGACTAAAAAAGAGAAATGTGACTTAGTCCAACTCTCTCCTCAGACATGTGGCTCCAGGCTGGCAGCTTCAGTAGCACACGTTAAATCTCTCACAAGGCAAGTCAAAGGAAAGAGGGACTTTGTATACTGCATTTTCTCCTCCTCTGCTGAACAGGAGAGGCAGGGTTTACAGAACTCACTTCTTGTGCTGGGCTGTTCCTCTTCCCTGCAGATGTTCTGCTTGCTCCAGAAACACACAGGCCCCAGGTATCCCCTGGTCACCACACACACGTGTGTGCGCGCCGCTTTCCTCGGGGGCTCTCACAGTCTCTCCCAAACCATTGAAGTCCTGAGTTCCTCAGAGCTGAGAACAAGGTTTTTCTAAAAATTACCACATTTTTTGAACAGAAAAGCACTGTTTTAACAAAAGAAAACCCTACACTGTAATTTCATGAAGGTACTTCTTATAATAATCTAAACTCCTCTTTTTGCTGCGACTTTGAAAGGCTGCTGTGATTACAATGGGAAATTAGGCAAGATTGGCACAGTTTATGTTTTATACACACGTGTAGAAACACATTCTGCTCTATGGCAGCCCAGAATTGCATCCCAGATGTGTTCTTGCAATGACAAAAGTAAAAAATGTAATGATCCCCAAAGCCCAGAAGGAAATTCAAGGAGCCTGCAGGCATGCAGGAATTTATGTGCTTAAAGCACATCAATCTTCCATGCACCCGGACGAGAACACTGTGAACCAATTCTTTCCTGACTTGTATCCAGTATTGATGGAGGTGTCATAAGACTGCACAAGGTGCAGTTCAGGGAAGAATCCAAACCTCTGGCTACTAGTCTATTTAATTCTTTTAAATCTGCTCTGCCACCACCATCAAAAATAGTCTGATCTCATCCACCAGTGTCCAGAGGACGGGGATGGAGAACGAGGATCTCTTGTGGTAACACTGCCACAGAGCAGAGACTCTGAACAACCAGACCCTAAACTGAACCGCGTAACACAGACTGTTCGGCCCTTCCTCTGAGGCCTCACACAAAGTACATAAGAAACAACAGCAAACATGGGCTACAACTGGTGCTTACGAGGCAGAAAGAGGAACAATTAAAGGAATAAATGTATTTTCTCCTTTCACCTGTCTTGTGCAAGCTGAGAAATCACAGACAAGATGTCAAAATGTCCTGACACAACTGGAGAAATATCTGGGTCGATCCTGGCATCTATTTAAGTACACATCATAAAACTCTGGGTATCTGAGGCACTACTGGATTTCCAGAATCATAAACAAACCCAACCCTGTTTTGTATGTGATCTGACTTTCTGTTCTGGGTTACACCAGGAGGAAGCATAACATCGGCTGTGGACAACCTATGGCTAAAAGCATCATAAATCTATAGGCAACTACAAACTCTGCTACCAGTGGCAAGTGAGTAGAGAGTTAAACAGACTCTAGCTCAGCCGTAGTGGACATGTAACTTAGAATATTTTTGTGGAAATGTTCTGCACTAAGTTGCATTCTTTTAAGTCAATCTTCACTGGATTTTGCATGTCCATTGCCATTTTGAAATAAATGTGAATAGAACCAGAAACCCCCATAACTTCAGTGTCATCTGGCCTCAAAATGTTTAGCCCTCATGGTTTTAGCTTTTCAAACCACCAGCTCTGTCAGAGTTTGCCTTCCCTTCCCTCTATCAGCAGGGCAACAATGATCTGACACCTTTGAGCAAGCCCTAAAAACATAGAGAGCCTGTGTGGTCAGAAAGCCAACCCATACTAGGCCAGAACCGCAATGAAAGCACATAAATCAGCAGATGAAGAGCTGCTAAGCACAAACATCCAACTATTGGTATTACACTATATCTACTCTTCCAGTTTTCAGAAAGAACAGTATACTGAATTAGTACCCAAGAAATAACCTTGCAAAATTTGGCAAGGTGAAGTAAGCAATTCAAAGTCTTTTTTAAGTTAGCCCTCAAAATGAGCAAGTTTGACAAACGGCAATGAAATATCCACTTTAACAACAGCTGGGGGCAGAGTGGAGAGATAATTCTGGAGCCACAACAAACACTACACTGGTTTTGTTCCAGTGGTCTTATGGGACCAGAAAGACTAATGACATTGAGCTTCCTGTTAGTTAGCACGAGGTGATGAAAATACATTTCTTGAGAGAGTCGCTCCCAGTTTTAAGACTAGGCATAAGCTATAGGAAGTGTGTTCTAGGCAGTAAAATGAGGGGAGATACCTCTTTCTGTCTTCCTCAGTTGTTTTATCCTTTGAACAATCCCTTTCTGCACGCTGGCTACTTGTGAAGCGGCTGCTGTGCCACCCTCAGAGCCTCTGCCGTACGTGCTCGGCAGCACCTGTAAATCAAGCGTGGGGACAGCACAAAGCTCCACTCCTCCCTCACATCTCCTGCACCTGCTGCTTTCAAGTGGCACTGCTTGTGATGGATGCAGACCATGCCGCACCAGACCCTCCACAAACACAGAACAAAGAGGTTTCACCCCAGATTGCAACTGAAATCTAAGGCATAAAGGAACAGCTGAGTCCACAGAGGCAGGAAAGGCTGATTTTGTTCTCTCTGTGCTTTCACATAGGCAAGAACCAGGTAGGGCTGGGCTTGTTCGGGAACAAAAAATGGCCATAATTTCGCACGCCTGTCTTCAAAGGTTGGTCTGTTTGATTTCCAGGGCAGACCTTGCTGCAATGCTGAAAAGCACTATAGTTCTCCCCTCTGTTGGCTTTCCTTACTGTTCACTCGAGCTCTCTCTCCTCTACACACACCCTGCTCCACACAGACACTGCTGGGAACGTGGCTGGTGATCAAATTCGGCTTGCAGCTCTCTCTCTCCTCCTTCTGCTTTCCAGCAATGTAAGGAAGAGCTGTGCATGGTATGGTTGGGGCTTGGGGAGGTTTCTGCTGGTTCTGAAGTACTGGAAATTATTCTATGGTAAATTGGTTACTCTGTAACTTTAATTTCTGAGAACTGATTTTCCTCACCGGAGTATTGTTTGCACTCTCTGTAGTCTGAGAGGGAGTTGGCTCAGTGGGAAAGATTACTTTTCCCTGTGGGAAAAAACAATTTGTTTTCAATTCTATTTTGTTCATTGACTTTCTGGCATCAGACTATCATCAGAGGTTGTAACTAGCTGTAAAGTTACCCCAAAGCCACATCATGTTCAGGGTTTGATTCTTATTCAGGCACCTATTCAACTGAAAACCTCAAGAGTGAGAGTGTGTGAAATCAAATACACCAATGCTGGACTGAAAGTGTTGTAAAAAATGTTTCCAGAAATAGAGACGTACTTATTTCATTTCAGATACTAAGAAAGAAAATCTTTACACCAGGCAACAAAAATAGGAGATATTCCATATTATGTTGTCATCACTACATTTCTCTAAGATCTAAATGGATTTATTTTATGCCTCTGAGACTCAAGGACTTGGCTGCGCAGGGAATTACCATCCCTGGAGTGTTCAAAAGGCTCTGGATGTGGCTCTGGTGCCATGGCAGTGCTGGGCTAAGGGTTGGATTCCAAGCCCTTGGAGGTCTTTTCCTACCTTAATGATTCTTTTCTATGACTACATAGACAAATCTGAGCTGCTCCTTTTGCTGTGTGTCAATCTAAAACTGCAGCATCATTTTCAATGCTTGGCATTACTCTCTTTACAATGTGTTGATTCATACAGTTGTGTTTATATCAGGAACCAACATATATTTTGAAGGCATTTGTGCTATACTAGTGTGAGACTTAGAGCAAGTTAAAAATAATTGCTCTGCCTTTTTCCAAATATCTATAGCACTGCCAACTTATCCAGCAATCTATCGACAGGGCTTGATTGTGTATTTATTTTTTCTCAGAGCTTCAGACACTGAAATAACATTTGTACCTGGCAGAAAAAAAAGCTTGGGAATGTGACCCTCCCAGTTTGAAAAAAGCCCAACACAGCAGAAGGCATATATAAAGCACTGAAAATTTACATTCTCTTTTTCTGTCATCAGAGCAGCTACAATATACCCTGTGATCTTCATGTTTCTATCTGGTGGCAGTATTTATCTTCAGCTTCTGAGAAAGGTCAGTTTGCCTGCCTTGATTTTTAACACAAGAGTATGAAGGATTAACAACAAACAAACAGGAAACCAGACATTGCTCAGAAAAGCACTGCAGTTTGGGAGCTTAGGGTGTTGTACAGATACTGAAACTGTGAAGGGAGGGGGAGATGCCTATGTTCTTCCTTGTGATGGATGATGGATATTAGTTAATCTCAGTTAAAATCACCGAAAAGGTAACATAACCTGGGTTGAATTTACACTACCAGTGACGTCAAGGCCAAAGAGAAACTTGTGTAAGAATCTGATGGGTTGACCTGAGTCAAACCATCACAGCTTGGTGCACTTCGATCATGCTTCCCAGCATGGGTGTCCCGACACAAATTAACGCATGGGAGTTCAAAGGAGTCTTGTGAAACCAGCACTGGAAATGTGCTCTAAGCAGCTTGTGCCAGGGAGCAGCCCAGGACGTGACCACGTGCTGTGAGTTCAATGCAACATACACAGCTCTCAGTGCTCTATTTGCCCTGCTGCTCCTTCTGCTGAGCCCCCAGGCCTGAGTCAGGAAGGTAATAGTGGGCAGTAGCACCTCTCTGGAGCAGTGATGGGACTAGGGTTTCACTTAGCAGCCATCAGAGATGTAGGATTTAGTGTATCAGAACCATGAGTTATTCAAAGAATCAGACCAGTTGAAGATTTAAGCTGTGCAAGGAATGCTCCAGGGTAGAAAGAAGGAGCAGAAACAATGCAGAAAGTGTTTTTTCAGTCATGAGCCTAGTGTTAAGAAGTTGAGATTTGCTTGAGAGATTAGTATTTTGTAAACTGATGGGAAAACAAGGGAATCCAATGATGGCAGAATGAATTCCAGCCACTGATACAGGAAAGAGAAGGGACACAGGAGTCCTACTACTCCTCTGTTATTTTGAAGCATTTCTCTCAACTCGCAACTTTTAAAGTCAGTCTTAGTTTTTCCAGGACCTAGCAGGACATTATTAAAGAGGACTTGATTTGGTTTTTCCGAGACTGTTGTGCCAGGCCACACACTGTCCTGTATGCACTGTCCTACACTGGGATACAGGCAGCAGCTTCTACAGGCTTTCCACACATCTGAAATGTTCGAGAGTGAAGTTCCTTGAAAGCCTGCTGTGTCCTATGGTTTCAGAGCAAGGGTGTTGACTCAATAACCATAATGCCACCTGAAGATGAAAGAAGAAAAAAAAAAAGGGAAACAAAGGCAAGCCAAGCATACTTTGCAACTACCTCAGTCACGTAACTTAGCCGTTAGAATTGAAATTGATACACGGGGAAGAAGAGGCTGTGGAAGCCTTTCCTTACTGCTCCTTTCTGGAGTCCTCGGAGCAGCATCTCCTGCGGGAGGGGCAGAAGAGCTTTCCCATCGTTTTGCCATTTACTCCAGCCCTTGTTAAACCATCACAACACTACATTTGGAGTTACAGTGCTACTTTCCATTCACCAGGGGGAACCAAAAGGCAACTCCTCTGCAGTTAACAATACACACAGTAATTATTCCTCCCCTGAGCTCTTTTCAAGTCCCTGTTTGGCATCTATCTTGTTCTGCACATCAGACACCTTTTCTTTCAAGCTGACAGACGTGACTTTTGCTCTCCTGTTAGGCAGTGCCACAGCTTGGTTTTCTCTGGCATGCAAATCCCTCTGGTCCCTGACTGAAGCCAAGCTCCCACCGATCACAGCAGAAGCCTCTCAACGAGTGGAGTTTATGCTGCTCAGCTGTGCTGCCATGCTAAGCACAACCTGTTTCTGTGTGCTGGTCACCAGTCTCTCGTGTCCCAGGCTCTGCCCAAGCCTTGCTGACTGAGCAGCACCAAGGGCCCACTGCATTCCCCTTGAGGTCAGGGTTACACCACGGCCTTGGTGATCTGCTTTGGTTAACGGCACTGAACAAACAAGGGTGATGTGGTCCCTGCAGTGCCTTAATCTTCTTAGTTCCCCCAGCAAGTTTATTTTGTCCAGCATCCATTCAAAGCTTTTTTTTTTATTCCTAAACTTCTTTGGATGCAATGAACCACCTTGGCTTGCCTTAGTTCCTCAGCAGAAACAAACTGGCCCCAGACTGTGTGCCTTGAATGGCTCAGTGCAGCCAGAAAATGAGGAACACATTGCTGGCTAAAAATGCCATTGTACCAAACACTACAGCTCACCTACCACTTTGACTGATAAGCCAGGCAGGATTTGCCAGCAGGTAGCATTTGTCATACAACCAGATCATTTGGAGGGTGACAGAAGTTAAAAAGCAACTTTTCACTTGTTTTCAGGGAAAATATTCCTCAGAGGTAATTCTTGTGCTTTGGTAAGTTTTAGTCTCCATGAAACATGTTCTCTAAACCCTCTCCACTGCTATTCTTCCCTTCTGAAAGGGCTGCAAGGTGGCAAGTAACAGATGAAACATCAGGATAACCACCAGGCTCTGTGGAAGCAGAGGGGCTCTTGCTTGAATTCTCTGGGGTGGGGAAAGGATAACCAGTTCATGCCCATTACACCTCTTCCTGAACAACTTCTTCATTTTCTGTATTTGCTTCCAAACAGTCATTTTGGTTTGGGCCTCTCTTACAGACAGAAGTCCCATCTCCACTGCACTGTGAATCCAAAGAAGCACCACTTCAGTCAACAAATTGGGTATGAAATAATACACATGCTCACAGGCAGACACTCGAATCAGGGAAGACCATGGTTGCTCACCAGCAATGCAGGTGCTATCACATGTTAGAAGCGAAGGATTCCGATAACCTCCCCATTGAGCAGTTGTTCAGCTCTCTCCCACAGGTCTGGAACACCAGTTAATCTGGAACGTGGGGAGAGCTATTCTCCGCAATACCCACACGCACAGCTTGAAAACGCAGAATTGACCAGCACTACTTAGTCCTGGATAATACAAGTGACCTCCATACTCTGCTCCATCTGTCAAATGGAGGTGACTTTATACTCTTCCCTCAGGGAGGTCAGAACACTAACTTCACCACAGCTTTCCCTCATGTTCCTGCATAAAAGCTGCTATAGGAGTGCAAAGCAGGTTATTAACAACATAAATAAGATTCTCTTTCCAACCCCTCCCCCCCTTTAGCATGAACTGCCACAGAATACGAAATGACAGCACTGGGTCAAGCCACAGTGCTGGAACCCACTATCCTGCCCTGGATAACCATACTGGGGCATATTCCTGGGATCTTTCCAGGGAATGCTTTAAGGTTTTTTGGACAGTCCTATATCCACCCCGTCTGTAAATCCATATCAAGAGCCTCATGCAGTGAACACTTAAGCATAACACATCTCTTTGGAATGATTCTTTCCCAACTCAGCTTCCCAGGTTATGGGGAGCTATGAAAATCCCTAGAGCTATATGGCTAGAAAACACAACTAAAGTGGTCAGCTGTCTGCAATCCTGAGTTTTCAGTTTGCTAACTGTTTTCCCCAGCCTATGAACTTTTTCTTTCTTTGAGCTCGCTTCCTTTCTGGGTACGTTGTACGTGTTTGCTACAAGTACTTCCACGGCTGCTCAGTCTGACAGGAAGGGAAGGAGTCACCAGTGGAACGCAGGTTAACAGCTCTAGGCTGTGGTGTGGCACTGGGCCAGAGCCGAGGACCTGCAGTGAAAAGTGACTGTAATGGCATGCAACATGTGTGAAGTGTCAGCAGTCGGCCTGAAGTGGAAACCTGGGGGAGGAGCACTGGGTGTTGCAGCAGGAGCTTGGGTTAGGGTGTGCACATGTTCAGGTTAGGGGAGGGAAAGGCCTGCTGCTCACCCTGTGAGCACGGGCTTTGTGCTGGGCACAACTGACAGCCCGACTAGGAGAGGTGTGAAAAGAGAAGCAGTTTTACACCTCAGCACTGCTGCAGGAGGAGAGCTGCTCAGGCAAGGCTTGCACTGTGCCTGCCTGTCCGAGTTTCTCCTCAGTGGTCACAGTGAGACCTTTCCTCTAGCCATACAAGTTTCACTAAAGGAACCAAGCAGATCTGGTCTTGTAAGCTGATGAATTCTCACCAGACAAGAGAACACAGCTTCAGATAAGCATATGTTAATGAGTGTTAAGTGCACAGCATCTCCTGACATGAACTCTCCTTCCACGAGCATGCACACTGGCAAAACACCCTCCACTATAAACTGAAACACGTGGGCTATTTCTTGTTTTGCTGAGGCCACTGCAGTATCTCCTGTGTCCTGACCTCAGGCTCCTCTTCCACTGTCCATTATGGGTCCTAAGAAGAAAATAGCATGATATATGCTTGTCAGAAAATGATAAGACTTGCAACCTACTTGCCCAACAGAAGTTCATGTAAGAGAATAAGAGGCATGGACACCTCTCCCTCAGATACAGGGTGACGTAGCTTCATCCTGGAGCCACTTCCTAACATCCACATGAATTGAGCTGGGAATGTAAGCAGCTTTCTTTACCTGGACTTCAGCATCATGAGGCAAGCCCATTAATTGCTCTGAAGACTGGGGGTTTCTAAAATAAATAACTGAAGTAGCCTGTGAACCAAGCATCAGAGCTCTTCACTAACAGCCCATGCAATGTAAAATGCATGTTTTTCCTGAGCTGTTAACACTTAAACCTACACTCTAAGACTGTCACATCACATTTGCAATTAATGTGCTTTTCCCCTGAACAGTATTGCAGCCCCTAACCAAATTACATAAAACTAAACCATTAATTCATTAAGTAATTGAGTCGCGACTGGCCCTGCAAGCACCACCCCATCTTACCCAACGTCCTTCAGCTCTGCCAATGCCTCTGTGGCTTTCCTCCCCTCCTCTTCACTTCCCCCAGCAGTGCTATCTGTTCTGAGCGGATGGAAAGACACACTTCCATGCAATGTGCTGCCCAAGTATGTCAAATCCCACTGCTGCCCAAGCGTATTTGGAAACACTGCTTTCTTGAGGAGAACATTTAAAGCTGTGCTTGGCCCTAAGTTCCTGCAAAGGACTTTTGGTTTTATACACACATTTACAGCTCAGCACATGCTCAAACACTCTTCTGGTAGCAGTGGGCAGACACCAGCCACAGAAAGCCTCCTGAAGACAGGCTGTACCGACAACATGCACCTGTGAGGGGGAGAGCCAGCCCAGATAAAAAGAAGGCACACGTGCTAGCATAACAATTACTCAATTGTCTCCCAGCGAGGCACAGATGGCTGGGGTGTGGGAAAGGCTGGACACACATCCCAGCATGATCACAGCTCTGGGAATCGTAAAATCACAATAAAAAGCAAACTGACTTTGAAACAGTTTTCTGCTAGAAGAGGGAAAAGTCATGGCTTTCCACTGTGAGTTCAAAGTATGCCAATGACCAATACAAACTATGTAGATGAGCAGAGAAGCAAGGTCATGTCTGTTTGGGTAGCCCCTGATGATTCAAATTGTTTAGGCAATGCAGAATATGTTCATTCTAGAGACAGCAGGCAGAAACCTTCCTTGTCATGCCTCTGAAGGCATGACCTGGCCAAAAATACTGCACATTTATAGTGTTGTTTACTCAAGTCAATGGTCTTCCTAATGGTGTACTGAGGTTGACAAACTGATCACAAAATAATTGAGAGGTGGATCAGATTCTAATAATCTTTCATATGAAAAAGGTGGACACATGGCAGGAGGCTGGAAAGAGATGATATTTAAGGTCCCTTCCAACCCAAGCCATTCCATGAGTCTATGAAGTTTTCTCATGATAAAATGACACAACTTTGTGCCTGCTGTAGCAATGGCTGAAATGGCATTTGAAACAATACAACAAAACAAGCGCAAAGGTGAAAGACTTGGGGTACCATAATGGCTGCTGAGGGGAAAAGGACAGACCATGATGGCAAAGAGGATATGGAAAGGGCAACTCTCCATCACCTTTCTCCAGGGAGAAAGTGCAACGGGGCCAGATTTAACAGCCACAGAAATCACCAGGAATTCTTCCAGTAACTTCCTTTCTATGAACTCAAAATTCACCTACCCACCTGCCAGTGACACCTTCAGTCAGTCAGGAGGAAGT
>NW_008685446.1:26941-29196 GCF_000695815.1 Acanthisitta chloris
TTCAAACTCTGTAACAGACTAGAAATGGAGTTAGAGAAAGCTCAAAGGTAACTAACTGTGTTCAAATAGGTCTTTGCCTCTGAAATTACTACAGTTCATGCTTACCCATTGTAGTGCTCCAGTGTGTTTATGGTGCTTCTCATACCCCATCTTCTCTTCTCTTCCACAGCGAGAAATGTACTGCTGCCACACAGGGACAATTTCACATGCCAAAAATGCAGGTGTGAGGCTGAAAAGCATCATCCAGCAACACAGTGTGCAAGGGGATAAACACGAACCTAACACATTAGGAGCACCAGCTAATGAGAGGGCAGGAGTAGGCCTGGAGCTGAGGCTGTCACCTGTCTTCTGAGTCACTGCTTTGACTGCAGTAAGCCAGGGCAGAATGTCTGTGCTGGAAGTGTGTTAAAGACTGACCCATCTATAGTTAAAACCAAAATTCACCTCCAACAGATGGATGCTGGCAGTGCCAGTGTTTAGTTTGACTCTAGTGAGCAGCACACCATTTCCTGCCTGCTGCTGGAGGAGACAGCACTAGGCTGCATGTTCAGCATGCACTGTGAGGTGATGCAAATGTTCATCTGTTGGCCACAATCAGAAATGATGATGGTCCCTGCTGCAGCCTCAAAGCCACTTGGTACCCAGGGGCCTCTTGCTAAAAGCATCTTTTCTCAGCAAGCATTCTCTCTGTCAGCACATGCTGAGGGACAACTCCAGCAAGCTGCTCTGATCTGGGCTAGTTAACTTCTTTGTGCCTCCTTATCCACATCTTGAATGGTAAAGGACTGACATTAAGGGGAACCTCACCTTAAAGACTGTATGTGAAGTCAAGCCACACTGACATGCTGAGCAGAGGTCTGATGTCTGATCCCCCATGAGCCCTGGTAGTCTGGAAATGTGGAAAGTGGTGTTGGGCCTTGAAGGCTACATGGCATGTTCACTGTGACCAGGTCATACACATCCAGCAAGTCTACACGCACTTTCCAAAAGGCTTCTGACGACACAATTCTCACACTGCAGCAGCAGGTGACAAGAAACTACTCTAAGCATCTTCAATGCATCTTCATGCTTTCCCAGCTTCCCTATCTCTTTTCTCCAGCTTCTGCATCCAACCCTGCATCTCCCTTCTTCCACCCCAACCTTGTCCCAGATTTCAGCCACAGGACTCATACATCCTGAGCTCTCCATCTTGTCTCCTCCCCTGAAGGCACTTCCCTACTCTCTACTTGTTCTCCCTACACAAAATAAACACAAAAGATTGAAGCTGCCACCTCTGATGGGCCCAATTAGGAACCAACTCCCCTGTAGCATCTGCCTGAGCAGACACCTGAGCTCAGAGAACAGGAACTTTTGGCAGCTCACCTTGCTTGAGACAGGGGCAGCACGGCCCGAAGCACAGCAGGAGGTGGTGGAGCTCCCCTGGCTCTGGCAGGAGGGCTCACCTTGCTTGAGACAGGGGCAGCACGGCCCGAAGCACAGCAGGAGGTGGTGGAGCTCCCCTGGTTCTGGCAGGAGGTGGTGGAGCTCCTGTGGCTCTGGCAGGAGGTGATGGAGCTCCCCTGGCTCTGGCAGGAGGTGGTGGAGCTCCCGTGGCTCTGGCAGGGCTGCCTTGGGCGCAGCGTCCTCCGCACGCCGCTCACCGAGGCGTAGGGGGGGCAAGAAATGATCCTATGCAGCAGCCCAGTACATGACTCAGATAAGGTCTTTTATTTGGAGTTCTTTTTTTTTTTTTGCTTGTTTGTTTTTTGTTTTGTTTGTTTTTCTTTAAAAGTGGTATGTTAACATCGGGTCTTTTTCTACATTTTCGGAGCTCTGTACAGGTCTTAAAAGGAAATAAGCAATGCTTAATGTACAAAGTAAAACCAGAAAACTAGAAAAATCTGAATAAAATGGAACAAGTTGCTGTCAGGGATACAGTACAAATTAGTAATTAGACATCATCTGAAGTGCAATACCACTGCAGTAAGGATGAGTTAAGGAATGAAATAAAAATACTCTATTTTAAACAAACAGTATATATATATATTTATATGTATATATTTTACAGATAGTAGACCCAGTGATATCTGTAGAATTGTAAAAACATATTTACAAATAACTTTTTTTAACATTACATATACATCAGCACCATAGTAAGAGAGAAAAAAATCCAACAACCCCAAGTCTAACAAGAGCTCCTCTCTTGTACTTGATCCCAGCAGAGAGTATTTGGAGGAAGCTCGATGAAGACAGGAGAGACTCGTCCAAATACTCTC
>NW_008685447.1:0-61558 GCF_000695815.1 Acanthisitta chloris
GACAGCGCTTGTCCTCGTCCCCTAAGCCTACCCCCCGTAATCCTAACTGTATTGTTGTTGTGATAAAAATATGCCCCCCCCCCTTGGAAATTTGGGGGTTACAAAGTTTCGTTTCTTCGGCTTTGTAAAGTAATGATGAATAGGGTGATAGCATTGAAATGCGCTAGTTCCAAAAAAAGCAAAATCTAAAGGATTGGTATTGTAAACAAGTAAATTACTGATTGTTTTTAGGAGTAAGTGTACCGAAAGGGGTAAAATGAGTCTGTAGCTTTCAGAGTCAGAAGGCAGAGCTAAGGTAAGATGGTAGAGGTGATAAACGTTTTCTTATCTCGGGCAACCAAGGTCAGGCAAGAATTAGCCACCCTAACCTCTGGAGATACTAATGTCAGAAGGTGGATGGGAAGGTCATTAGCAGGTCATTAGCCTGAGCAGTGCTTGTGGTGGCTGTAATCAATAACATCCCAATAGTGGTGGCTCTATGAGTAACCATGCATTTCAGCACAAGTTTAAAATTCAGAGGAACTTCCCAGTGATAACAGAACGGCTGACCCTGCATGATGAGGTCCTGTGTGCAGTCATTATGGTTTGTTGCTGAGTGATTTAGGAAATAAGCTAGATAGTGGGCCAAGGCAAGATTGTGCTGTGACATGCATGCAGCTAGCAGCATATTCTAGGTGGGAATCTTCTTGGATGTGAATAACAGAGAAAAGGGAAATAGCATGAGTTGAAGAGAGTGTGGCTATCATAGGTATTGAGTGGGTGGACAAAAATTGACATTTTAAGTAATATGTGGTATCAGATTATTTGAGATTTAAAACACTATACATAAGGTAATGTTAGGGTATCAGAACTCAAAGGCTAAGCATGGACTGGAAGAAGTTTGAGAAGTATATAAATGAAATATTAAACAAAAAGTGGAGCTACCAATGCCATTTAAGTAAGTGATGTGAAAATAGTGGAAAGAGAAGATACAGCTCTTCAACAATCAGGAGTACAAGTAGCATAGAAAATGGAGACAGGCTTCTCTTGCAAGAGGTGTATAAATTAAATGAAGTTTTAAATGAGGGTTAATCAAGTTTAACCATTTCTCAATATAAAATTTAAATTAGTGATATAGCAATAGATGCAGTGGAATTCAGGTCTATTCTTTTTTAAAACAGCAACAATGAAGACAAAGATTGGAATTTCTCAGATATGTTGATTGCAGTGGTTTACCCAGTGTTTATAAGTGTTTGTCCTTTGCTTCTTTCAAGTGTCACAACAGTTGTTTTGTTGAAAAAGTTATAACCTTCTGAATGACCTCTGTTTTTCATGCAATACTGGAAAGCAAACTCTTGGGTTTATTAGATGTGTAAAAATGGAGAACTCAGATTACTTTAGCATGATGGAAAATGGTATTTCAAGACCATATTCTGGGCTATCTGAAATTGAATGCAGCTAGCAGGAAATAAAAGGTCAGCTGTGTATAATATAGACCTGGAGACTTCTACTCCTTCCCTACTACTCTCTGCTTTCTCTGCTGTGTGGCAGAGAATGAGAAACATCAGAACTCCAAATGATCTTGTCTTAAAAGCTAAAGAGATAAGCAAAATATTTATGTTTGTGCTGCCCCGTGCCATTTAAGTCCTGAAATTGTCCCATGTAGAACAATTGCAAACTCCACTTAATGGAGTTTATCAGAGGAGAAAACAATGTAGTAGTTAAGGCAGTACCAGGAAATAATGCAGCATCTCGTTATAGATAATACATCCCATAATATAGCCTGACATACATAAGGGCTTCTAATGCTCTAAACAGTTAGAGCAATTAGATCATAGTCTCTCAGACTGTCATTTCACACCTTTCTGATGCTCCTCAGTTCAGACTAGGTTACAGGAAGCCTGTTCTCAGTTGTCATGAAAGCATCCTCTAAAGCTGTGTCCTGTGCATTGATATAAGGCCACTGCAGGAGTCTGCTTGCCAGTTATTTCTCTTGCTGTGTGCAGTCTGAGTTTAGCATGTTTCTCTGTATCCTAGGTTTGATGATTTACTATTAAATGCTTTTTTTTTCTGGAGATGTACATGTGCTTGCTGTAGCCAGCAACTATTTCAAGTATACAGGAACACTTATCACCTGCTGGCTAGAGGTTTCAGTCCTTCCAGCAAGGTTGCTAAGGAGTATTAGGGATCCTCAGAGAGCAAAGCTCAGGAAATTCTCCTGTGGCCTTTGCACACATTGCATGCTGAAGTGCTGCCTACCCAATATAAACTACTGTTCTGATAGTAATATGTAGCATGGGCAGATGTGTACCTTATGTGTCACAGTGTAGCATATAATTGTGACTTTCTAGTACAAAGAAAACATTCACAAATGTGAGAGCGCTGTGCTGAGCTGTGAAGAGCTCAGGCCTCTTCAAAATGTACCTTAGATTTCAAATTCGTTTGCAAAGACAGATGAAGAAGCACAAGATGTGCTTCTTCTACTACAGCTCTACAAGTTTTAAAACCCAATCCTCTGTGTTTCATTCAGCTTGTTTTTTCCTGCAGCACAGCATTTTAGGCATAATAAATGCCATAATTCAGCATACCTTTCCTTTTCCCTTTTTGTCTTGTCCACTATGAGTGATGAGTGAACACATTCAGTAAAAGTTGAAATAGCACAGCAGCAATTTAAGTTTAGTCCAGGTGGTGTGAAAACCTGAGACGTTCTAGCATCTCTGAAGTGTTGAGCAGAGCCCTCAAATTCATTAAGGGTCTCTTTGTCTTTTGCCATTTCCAGGAAATTTGTCCAATGTGTTGTGGTTCTCCAAAAGACTTGGGTTCACAAGTGTTTTGTAGGTAGGTATTGCATTTTGTAAGTAGCATCTATAAAGATTACTACCACTGGTGTTGTAATGTTCAGAAATTGGGGAAGGAATGGGGACAGCCTGTCTTAATCTCTCAGCTTTCCTACCTCTATTAGGAATTGCCCAAGTTTTTTGCAGAAATGGCAGCCTGGAGGAAAGAAAGGAGTGCAACAATCTGGATTTGAGAATAGCTGTAAGAAAACCTTAAGGTGTGTGGGACTGCAGTGAGGAACAAGGTGGGGGTTGATGTGCAGTCCATGATGTAGCCCTGGAGTTAAGGGGCATGGTGGGAGAGTTACATGGGACTGGTATGAGGTGTCAGATTGAGATGGGACTGGGACAGGCTGGTAGAGACCCAGACAAGGAAATCTGTAGATATTAGACTGTGTGCCTCAGCTCCTCTCTATGGATGGCCCAGTTAGGGGCTAACGGCTTCTTTTAAACCCTCTTTTGTGAGCCTTCAAGGCTTCATTTGCAATGTCTGTGGCAAAAGGTGTTGGTCAGGAAACCCAAACCTTTCCATAACAGTTTCAGGGCAGGTGGTGTTCTAGGCAGGGGAACTCATCTTGGCAGGCAGTTCATGGCAAAGACAGAAAACTCCCATTTCAGATGGATAGGCAGCCTGTACTCAGGCAGGAGATGTTCTCCTGTGAACAGAAAGAAAATATTCCCCCCTTGGTGACTCACAAGCAGTGACCTGATCAGAGTCTGCTTGAAAAAGCATCTGACCTTGAAGCTTCTGCTGTGGAATAGCTTTATGTGAAAGTATGGCTTGACCGCTGAGGAGCTACCCTGCAGGTGTTTACCAAGAGCCTGCAGAAGCCATTTGCTTCCCAATATATGACGGGGGACCTAGAGTATTTCCACAGTAGTACCCTCTGATGAAAACAAACCTACAAAAAGCTCAAGCTGATACTGACTTTTCACACTTTAAACAATCCTACAAGTAACTCAAAAAGCTTGAAAAAGCACTTCTACCACTATTGCAAATATTTAGTTTCTTTAGCTAGAATTTTTTTAAAACACCTTAAACAGAAATTTTGCGTAGTGCTTGAATCACCAGGTGGAGTGTTGTGTAACGTGTGTGTAATGAGGGCTTTTATCTTCCTGTATCTTCTTCAGTTCACTGAATTACACTTGTATGCTGCTAAAGTGACAGCCAAATAAAATTCAAAAAAAGAAAGAGTGCTGTGTCTGGTGCTGGGCTCAAATGGTACAATGAGTGAATTGCAGTGCCACAGATTAAACAATGAGAATAAAACAAAGCATTCACTAAATAAACACCAACTATCCTGCACACTCAATGAAGCTTCCTGTGGAAGAAAATGATGTGTTACTGTATGACTAAAACTGTATTGTAATATATAGATTCAGTGGAATGCTGGTGTTTTGTAAGGCTCTAGTACTTGGCTTTGCTTTCAGTGTGTTACAGACATTTTACTGTGTCTACTAAATCAAAGAGTGCTTTTGTACCTGATGCTTTATTCCTGTAATCAAGTTGCCTCTCTTTCTCTGACAAACTAAACGGATTGAGCTCTTTAAAGCTTTCCCTTGAAGGAGTTTTTTTCAGCTCCTGAGTATTTTTTTTGTGACTGATCTCCCTGTTTCTGCGAAAAACAGTCCATTGTTCAATATCCTTTATATAATGAGAACATCAGAACTGTGCAAAATATCTTAGTTTGACTCTCACCATAGTGTAAAAGTTAATGGTATCTAGAGGTAAAACCCAGCTGTGTTTCCCTCCTCACCTATCCCACGTTGCTGAATCCGTGTTGGTAAGATCTCACACCCTCAACAGTTTGCCCACCCTGACTTCTAGATGTCCCTGCCCATTGCAAGGGGGTTGGACTAGGTGATCTTTAAAGGTCCTTCCCAACCCAAACTGTTCTATTCTATGATTTTATATTTTTTCAGTTTATTTGTTTTCCATTCGATCCCCATTCTCAAGGGCTAGTTTGATAATTCCAGGCTCTGTATCTGGTTGTATTCATGTGCATTTTATTTGAATGAGCCTGGTTTACCAAATAGTCCTGTCCTCTTAATTATTTACTTTTCTGCCAATTTTTTTGTGTAATCCGTTCAATTTAACAGGAGTTATTTTACATTTTCTCAAAGTCCACTGGTGAAAACACTTAGTAGCCTAGTCCTCAGCCCTGCCTTTAAAACACAGCTGTTTGATGGTTCCTTCTGGCAGGCATTAGTGGAGAAATGGCTGTGAGTTTTTAATCTACGTGCTTCATGCACAGTGTGACTTAGGTACCCAGCTTATGTGAATTGTCAGAGCTTTCTCTATAGCAATCTGATACAGTAACAATGCAGCTAGACGGTACTTAAATGTTAAAGAGAAGTGCTTTTTTTGTTGTTGTTAATTCCTCATTGTGTCGTATCACTTGAGCAAAGTCGTTAGGTGGAAGTGCTCTCTGCCATTTTCAAGAGTCTAATGTATTTCTCCTTTCTTCTCTGCCATCTCCATGGCAAACCTGAAGTTGTCTTATCCTTCCAATAGGTCTCTGAGATAAGTCCTTGATTTTTGCGCTATTAATTTCAAGGTCGACACCTTGAATAACACTTGTTAAGTAAATGGAAATATGATCTTACTAGTTAGATCTATCAAAAAAGACCATAAGGGAATGCCCCTTCTGACTGTATAGCTTATGTTATTCCTCATTGGCCATTAGGGGGTATTTTACACTCAAGATGATACGTGTGGGTACCTGCTTATTTAAAGACGAGCTAACAATGAAAAATTACATTTCTGGCCCTCTCTGTCTTTTAAAAATTAGGATCAAATATCTATCCAGTAAGATAAAAACTGCCCTCTTTACACTGTAAGTTTTTCTTAGCTTGAAATATTAACCTTAATTGTTAAATACCACGTTTCCCACAGGACAAAGCAAGAACAGAGAGCATACCAACGATGATTCATCTGTTTTTCTTATCAGTCATTCAGACACTTTGGTGATGGATGGATGAATAGATTGAGCCTAGAACTGTAAGCCAGTTTGGCAGCTGGCAGGTAAGTCCCTGGAAGCTCACCAAAATGCTTTCTCCGGCATCACACCTCTATTTTGCATGTTGTATTTTGCCAAATCATATCCTAGAATTTAAAGTATCCTCTTAAGATGATAGGATCGCACTTCAGCATGCAGCTCCTTTCAGTGGACCTTGAGCATATAGAGACTTGTACGTGTGCTCAGGTAGGGATCTGAGGAAGGATGCTTTCTTGGATGGGAAAATAGAGAAACAGTTCTTACAAGACTTGGAAAGAATGAGTCAGAGATGAGAAGTAATGGTGTGCAAGTGATGTAAAAGTGAAATAATAATATTGTATATCGATGGATCCCTCAAACTCCCAAAAGAACTAAGTTTCCAGTAAATTTTGTGATATCTGTGTCTGAAGGAATAAATGAAACTTTCTTACATGACTGCTTTGCCCATATATGCCATTTGACAATCAAGTTAAAGCATTATATAACCATGGAATGGAGAAATCCTGAGTGCAGTGATGTCTCTCTACCCTTCCCTGGTGTACCTCCTAAGATAGCTTGTCCCAGAGCAGCGTGCTCAGATTAGTGTGCTGTGCTTGTGGATCTGGCAACATTTGCGTTAAGAAGACTCTTTTTATGAATTTATTTTAACATGGCCAAAACATTTCCTTCATGCTGAAGTGTGTTTTTTAGGCACTGAGGTTAGTTTTCGTGTGTTCATCATTGTCAGTGTAAGGCTTGAGTAACACATTGACATTGACTTATTAAAATATGAATTCTTATTGACTTTGGGACCGGGAGGAGGGAGGCATGTCACAATAACACATAGAAAGAAACTTTCTGGTCTTCTTTTACATGCAGTTTTGATATTCAGATACGGCTGTGAATAAGTTGAACAGCCTTCTGAACTTTGTGCCCTGTTAAAAATTAAGTCATCTGCCTATTTTCTGTTTCAGTAGAGTAAAATTATTCATTAAAAGAAATATCAATTGTGCTGGTCTTATAATTCATTTCCAGTTATAATAACATTAATATGATGCTTCACTCACTGTCATTTATGTAGATAGCTCATATAGTGTGTGTGTGTGTATTTGAAATTCTGTAGGTCTCTTGAGAGGGTAACAGCTTTTATGTAGTTCTAGTCCACACACATGTGCACACACATGTATATATGCTACCCTCTCTTGAGAGCTGGAGTATTTTAAATTATGCAAATACATGCACATGTATATTCATGTTTGCCAGACAGACCAAGGGTATAAATTGACATCACAGATATATGTGCGGAAATTTCCCTCATACAGTGCTGTGAATTACTGTACGAATATGTTCATCCCTGTCACTTCCTTTTGTTTGCCTGTTGCTCAGGAAGAGAAACAATTTCACACAGTATGATCAGTGAAGAACAGTTATGGACATAATTCTATCCACATATCTATCTGCGGATTGCAAACTAGTAACTTGTAATAAACAGTCCTGATGCATATTTGGTGCTTTCTTTCTACTGCATCATTCTGCACCTCTTTCAATAGCAGTGTTGTGCCTTTATGCTTAGTTTTTTCACCCCTTTATTTCACTTATGATCTTGTCTGTGTGAGTCCAAGAAAGGCAACCTCATTGGAACACAGATTTTTATTTATTTTTGAAGGTGTTAAAATAGTTATCTTATATGTTTTGTTTTGCTGCTCACACATTAGCAATGTTAACCAAAGCGCTGATAAAGAGCAAAAAGAAGCATGAAATAATGCAATCACAAATAATGACTCCTGGGAACTAAAAAATATATCGTGATCAGCATGTGGCTGTCTGTAGTGAAAAGTAAGGTTAATATCACCCCACTACTGCTGGCCCAGAGCTCTTTTGATCATGTTTGAAGAGTTGCATTTGTCTTGGGACATTTGGAGTATTGACAAGGGGCAACATCAATCAACATGTGCTTTATGTTTGTATATGCATAAAATTAAAATTCCAGACTGTGTGTACATGTCATAGTAATGCACATAGCTGATGGATTAGATTCATTATTTCTCATTAAAAACTTAGCAATACCTTTCAGGGACAAGATGCAATAATGTAGCCTTTGCTGTGCACAATATAAAGTCTAAACAGACAGAAGTGCGATATGTCGGAAAATTCAGGAGAAGGAGGTTAATACTATTTGGCATCAGTTTTGAGTCACAGTGGATTGGAGTGGTTTGCTGGGTTTTGTGTGGGGTTTTGTTTGTTTTGGTTTGGGCTTTGTTATGGTAGGGAAGATAGAAGATATGGGTCTTTGGGGAAGAAATATGAATTAGGAGTGGATTTCTGAATTTTTATGTGGATGAGAATGCATTTTATCCTGGCAGTATGCCTGCTAAAATATGTAATTTTGCACTACCAGTACACATTGCAATGTTTATATCGAAATATTCTAGAGAATACACTGAAGGATTGTGGAGCACTCAGATAATAGACAAAGCCTGAAAGACTTGTAGGAAAAATATCAAACCGAACCCATATACTGCAAGATCATATTGTTGTGAGAGAAGAAACAAATCTTGGGAAAGCAATTTCATCAGCATTCATAGCACTAAGCAGTGGCACAGTTCCTGTGAAGCCTGCTCCAGAACTGACATCATTTGTCCACCATGACATACTAGGCCACTCAGACTGGCACACAAATACTGAGCAGCTGCCTCACACAAATCCAGTTGCATATCTCTAGCAATAGAAAGACTCTAGTCAAAGATATGAATGGTTATTCACCCATCTGCAAAAAGAAATGCAGTGTGCCAGGCAGCAAACAGCAAGCATCATACATTCACTGATGAGCAAAGTGATAATGGGGAAACCACAGGGAATTGTGTTGATAGGAAATGGGCAAATATTGGGGGTCTGTTCAGTTAAACCCACTGGTTCCAGCGAGGACACTTGACAAAGCTCACTTCCTACATACAGCTCCAGATGTCCATGAGACTTGGGTTTTTTCCACAAGTTTTCTTACACACAAGCAAAGAATGGCACTGCTGCTGACACACCAGAGATGGTCTTTGGTCTTCTGGAGGTTTGAGGAAGGGAATCGAAGTCACAGATGTCTGCTCTGCCTCTGCAGTGCCAGCTGGCCTGGAAAAACTGAAGTTTAGAGTTGTGGCCATTGTGTTCCCACAGCTGGCTTTTAGGCTCTGGGATATGATAGGCAAGACATGCACAGGTCACACCAATTTTAGGGTTTCTTTTAGTTACATTTGGAACAAAAAAGAACCGTTGTTAAAGAATAGACAGTATCGAAACATCTTTGATCCCCTGCTTAGACTAAGTGCATTAGCTAAATGGTGAATATCTCACATTGTGCAATCATTATTGTTCATCATTGTGACAGGCCGGAAAGAGCAAACATAATAATTAATACATGGCATTGTGTTAATGGAATTGTGTCCCAGCTTTAAATTGTTTAAACAAAGCTTTTATTTAAATAACTCTCTGATAATTCTTTTAAATCTTTCTTTTCTTCAGTCTTGAATCAGCCTTTCAATAGAGACATCTTGTGACCTCTGGTGAAGTGGGTTCACAGGCAAGGAATGTCTGTGTTTGTGTGTGTGTGTGTGTGTGTGTGTGTATCACTCATTTCTCCCTCCATCAGTATCCCTTTCCAGCAGTAATTGCAGAGCACAGCTATGACAGGATAATTTTCTTCAAATGCCAGATAAAGTTTTCTAGCTACATATTACTGTACATATCTGCTACTTGTAGAGTAAAACATTCATAATGTAATGTTCAAAGAAATATATTGAGCTACTTTTCATGGAATCATAGAATGGTTTGGGTTGCAAGGGACCTCAAAGATCATCTAGTTCCAACCCTCCTGACATGGGCAGGGACACCTTTCACCAGAACAGGTTGCTTAAAGTCCCATCCAACCCGACCATGAACACTTCCACTTCTTTTCTTCTGCATTTTTCAGAAATACAGTATTTTATTCCAGTTGAACAACAGTCACTAGCATCAATATTCTACCCGATGTGGTATGAAGAGATAGTAGTGCTCATTTTCAATGTGAAAATTTCAGCTTTTACCTATGCATTTTCCCCAATATATGGTAATGGATTTAGAAGTATGGAAGCATAGTATATCAGGCAACACCTTCTCTCCTTTGTAATACTTACTGGGAAAAGCACTGTACATTAGACTTGCTTTTGAAAATCAGAATAATAAAAAAAATAATATATCAAAAAGAAAAATGCCTGAAAATGTGATCATTCATGTTAAAATAGATACAGATAAATTTTACCTTTATTTGATAGTGCAGTTTATGGTGATTCAAATAAAAGTAATCAACAGCAGTCTTATTTGTATGTTTGTTTTACTGTTTATTCACAGTACTGAGCATGTGTAATGAATTAGAAGCTCACAGATGAAGTCAGTCATATGGTAATTGCATAAGTGCCTCTGCTAACACTGAGGACTCCCTTAATGGCCAGCCTTATGTTAGAGGTTGAGAGGAGACTGCCACCCTCAGGGATGACTAGACCCCAAGGTATGACCTCACTGGCAGTTTCATATAGGTAAGGGGTAATATGTCATCTGCCAAACAGACTCAGGGAGAATTTAATAAATCTTATAGCAATAATCAGCTTTTCTAAGCAGGTATGCAAAAGCACTAAAAAGTTAGGGACTATGGAAACCAAGGGAGTATTCAGCTGGCTTTGTTTCTCCAGAGCTGCCCTGTGATGTGTGCCGACCACAGGAGGGAGATGTCAATGCCTGTCAAACCTCTCAAATACTCTACTCAGTTTGTTGTCCTTCGTGTGGCTTTGAAAACCTTTCTCATCATCTTGGTGTTTGGTTTGTATGTGGGGTAGCAATGTGCTTGGTATGAGAGATTGTCTTGGATCTGCACCCTGAATCAGTGAAAGAGACAAGGGAGTGCATACTTCACTGTGAGTCACTGCCCAGAGAGTTTATGAACTCTCCATCATCACTGGAGATGTTCAAATCTAAAATGGACAAGGCCCTTCAGACCTGTCTCTACTTTTATTGATAATTGCAATGGGAACCTTGATTGGTGTGAATGGGATTGAATTTGTGCAGAAGCACAAAGTAACAATGGAAGAAAGACTGGAAGAATGTGTGTTGATGGCCCCCAGATCAGGAGGTCACCAAGATAACAGCACACATCTACTTGAAACTTCTCAGGACATACACTTCAGGAGACAGGTCAGTGAGTAAATCCTGGTGACTCACAGAGGTGAGAAAGGAAGAATAAATTGTTTGCTGTTGGTGCCTAAAGACAACAGAAAGGCACATCCAGCAGCAGCACATGGTTGCCAACCTAAAAAGAAAACAGAATCTAGGATGTGGACTGGATAGCTGGCATCCCTTGTCCACTATGTCATTGCAAGGAATATATCTCCATTATGAACGCTGGACAGATTTTTGGTTACATATGCTTTTGAGTACATGGGTTGGAGTGAGATCAACACCCTTCCATTCTGTAAGATCTCACACTGAACTGTACTGAATTGTTGGTACACAGTGTTGCAATATTGTTTTCTAGACTTTTGAGGAAGTGAGGTTTGAACCAGATGATTTCCAGAGATTAGTTCCAATGTAAATTGTTCTGTGATTCTATCACTTAAATGCAGGAATTAGTGGAGCATGTTCCATAAAATTCACTGCACAGGACATAAGATTAGTACAGTTTTATGGTCCTTTCTTAAATCTTACTTTTTTGTCTTCATTTGTTCCACCTACTCATGTCTTCACAGGTAAGGATTAAGTGTTGTTTTAGGGTTTTTTTAATGGATTTGAGTCAGGTACAAAAAGCAGCACATTTTTGAGTGTAAAAGTTAGTTTCATATTCCCAAGTGGGGTTATTTTGACCATATGTTAAATAATCTTGCACTTGAAAAAATGTCTGTTCAGTGGATCTTTCTGATCAGAAGGCTGTAAACCTCTGAACTTCAGGGACCTGGGATTGAAATGTCATCTCAGTTGTTGGTTGAGACTGGATCAATCACAAACAATGAGGATTATGTATCCACTTATAACAAAAATACAGTGCCCAGACTGAACTCTCCAATTTGCAGACCTCATCTTGTTATGTTCTTTATGGTGCTAAGCTGATTGTATGAGGCTGGAGCCACAAATAATCTCTCTCATTCAACTCTACTGCAATGTTGCTGGACATATAGAATGAAAGCATGTTACTCAAAATCATGCTCATCTGTCAGCTCTGCTGCAGGCTGGGAGTTGTGCTTGTTGGTTGGCTTGCAGTCTCAGAAAATACTGTTTTTGAAAAACACTAAAGGATCTGCTGTGAACCCCACCAGCCTTTACCCTTAATAGAATTTTTCTGTTAAATGAACCTAGCCATTTGTCATCTTGGTGGTCTGACAACTCAGGGACTAAATGTTGTACAACAAAACAAAACAGTTTTCTCTTGAACATTGCTGTTTCACTGTAGCTATTTTACTGATATTTCCAGTATCAAAATGAATGCTACATTTTCTTCCTACCTCCTTTTCTTCTCTATCATTCTGTTACTATTCATCACATTCATTCTCATCAGTGTGGTGGGCAACACAAGCTGTATCTCATTTCTCCATTTCTTATCATATTCAGTTAACTACCAGATTTTCCTCACCCACCACCTCTGTCTGTGCCTTTCTTACTGTGATTGCTGTAACTTGTAACATATACCTTGTAACCTACTCTTTCCTAGCTGACTTGACACTTCCATTGCTTCCCTTCCCCTTACCTAAACACCTTATACTTTTTTCATCATCTTCCTAAAGCATTTAATTCTGCATCTTCGAAATTCCCCACAAATTCACTTTGTGTATAAACTCAAACTTGGTTTTGTTCCATTCAGACCTTCTCCCCCTGTACATGCCTTCTGCTGTGTCTCCTTAACATGCCAATTTAGAAAGATTTTTCCTAAATTTTCTTCAATTGTACTTAGTTCCCTCTGTCCATTCCCTACATAAAACTCATTCTGTTTCATCATATTGCTGTGCCCTTTTTCTCTGATGCACAACTCTGTTCCGTAAGGATCCCCAGACTCTCGGACAGCAATCTTGTAAATTGTATTCTGTGCTAAGTTACGCTCACACAACACCAGTAACTCAGCGGAATTGAGCTCTGTGGCTTTGCATGGGTATAAGCAAGAATAATACTTACTTGCAGAGTGCTTAGGAAAGATAGTGAGCATTTACTTTGAAGGTCCTTTTTTGTTCCCTTTAGATCTAGTGCTTAATGATGTGGTTATTAAGGTGTTGCTGCAAGATGCCTTTTAGTCTTTAAAGACAATTGTAATGCACAATGTTTAAGTTTGTTTCTCTGATAGTGAAATTAAAATGTTACCATTTGAAATGGCTAAGGATTGCTATTGATGCTGAGTGGGATCTCAAGTTCTTTCAGAACCACTGGTGTAATAAGCCAGTGGTTCTACCTGGTATGTTCACAGAATATGAGACACATCTGAGGCTGCAATGTCTCATTTAGACAGGATACCAAGTCTGTGTGAGTGTATCAAATACTTCATTCACATAATGTTCGATCAGTAAGTCCTTCAGACTTGATATCCTGCCAATGGGGCTGCCACAATTCATGTATTCATAAACAGTGTCCTTGAGATCTTGTCTGCTCCTTTCTGTACAACCCAGTGTATTAAAACAACTTTATCTTTTGGGGAAAGGGAACAGTATCCTGCAGTTTTTATGAATGACTAGATGCCATCATAGTTGTTTACTGATGATGTTCCCTGGTGGAGTTATATATCATGAAGCACAATTGTTTCCAAGATTTAATATTGTGACAATTTAAAAAAATATATTTTTTCCAATAAAAGAGCCAAGGAGAAATTAATGGTTGTTTATGTCAGTTTTCTAGTCAATTCAAGATGACTTTTGCCTTAGCAGGGATTACAGATTTAGGAGTTGAATAAATAAGGCAGTAACAAATTTTAGAAAACACCAGAAAGGTTTCTATCCTATAAAACAGCAATCAAGAAAATCATATGGTATTTTACTCGTGAATCTACTTAATGTAAAATTCATTATTGGAGCAGCTGCTTCTCCCTGAATCCACCTTTGCCTTGTGCTCTGTCCATGTAGCAGTGTTTTGTGAAGCCCATGCAGAAATAGGAGTCTCTCAGGAGAAAAATCACGAAAGTTTAAGTTTCTAAAACCTTCCACTGCAAGTCTTGTTGCGTCAAACACACAAGACATGGGCATGAAAAAATTTTAGAAGGTGTCTGTATGGAGGAACACAAACAGACATAATGTGAGTAGCAACATTAGCATAAAGTTTTGAGTAAGTAGAGATGAAAGTCTTCATTTTCCATGGTTACTGATCCTCTGAGATACCCAGTTGAAACTGAGACATATCTAAGTTTGGAAACTGTGAGAAGGAAAAGTACAACTTTTATTGTCTTCTAGGGCATCTCCTATTACATTTCAAAATGCAGTCTTGTGTAGCTTAATGCTGTACAGTGACCTTACAGATAGGCAACATCTATTGGCACAGGTTGTAGACAAACCTTAGCATATTAGCACAGGGTGATGAGTGGGAAATGGTACATAAGGTTGGCTGAATATCCTATGAGCCAGATTAACTTAGCTTATTCAGAACTACATGTTATTACAGCTAGGTTGGTTCCAGTACAAATCTGTCTCAGTTACATCAACACTGCACTGCAGTTTAAAGTGTAGATGTACTCATTGTTGCAAAGTATATCCACCACAATTAATGGGAAATGTCCCTCAGGGTGCACTTTCTTTGGGAGCACTTTCTGAAAGAGCCCTCTAGAAGCAGAGAAAGACAAATACGAGCTCAGAAGCCCTCAAGTGATATTGTAATCATTTGGCTCTAGAGCAGAACTGGGTTTTAATCAATTTCACAGAGTTCTTTCTGTCACGAAACCAAGCCCAAGGAAAAAGATATATTTTAACTTGCTGTAAATTATGTGGTCTGTGTTTGCAGAGATGTGAATAAGTCAGATTCGCAGTGGATGCTATCCTGCCTTTTCCTCTGATTATTAGGGCAATACTTGTAACTTTTATAAACTTTGGCTTAGTAGGCTAACAAACAGCAGTATGCTGTACAGGTGCTTCAAATATGGAGCTTTCCACGAAAAAGTAACTGCATAAATAAAGGCTAATGCTTCTTAGCCTCCAAATAGACACACATTTATATAGGGTTGTTTTTCTCCCCGATCTTTAGTTCTTTGAAAATCGTATTCATTCAGCACACTGGAAATGAAGACATAGTGAAATATGTGTTATCCACTAATGTCTAGTAAATAAGGTCTCTTAACTAGCACATCTTTCCAGTATCACCTTTTGGAAAAGAGTCTTACATAGCAGAACACTCAGAAGCCTTCTGTTCACTTTCTTCAGTAAAAGCAGAGCAGAGGAGACACATTATGTAAAATATTTTCAAGAAAACTGTCATATAAAACATCTGGTATTTTAAGATGTTCTTGGTTATGTTTCTGTTCTATCAAGAAAAAAAATCTTAGTTAGTAGAAGGCAAGAAAGGTTTTTAATTTCCTGATTTATTCCATAAGCCTCAGCCAAGCTGCTCATTTGTGATATTGTATAGAAAACCCGATATCCTTGGGAATATTCACTGAAGCGCTGCTGTGTTGATTTTGGGATTTTTATTACATTAAGTGAAATTCAGAACTTGTTAGTGTTCTTTTTTTCTAATTTTCCTAGCCTTGTACTACATGTTGCAAGACTATTACACTAAAATCTCCATTGATTATTACCAGTGAAGAAAATGCCAATACCTAGTCTCCGTTATTAATTTATATTGAACTAGGTTAATAGGCAAGTGTAATGACTCTCCATGGACTGTGTTGCTTTTTAAACCTTTAGAAATCCATTTTATGTTCTTTCTCTCTGTTTTGTGTTGGTTGGGGTTTTTTCTTACTTTCTAATTGATTTAATATACAAGCTGTGTTTCTGAATATACCTTGATTACTTCCAAAATTTCTGAAGCAATGCTTTCCTCTCATGTATTTTGTATTTTAAATATGTTCAGCTGGCATACTTCAAACATTTTCCTTTAGTTTAACCTTTCAACCATTGTAGTTACAAATTGCATCAAAATGCTGTAACTCTGCTCAAAGCAAAGACAGTTTCACACCCTTCGTTGAGTTTGTGAGACTTGACCAGTGTAACTCTTTTGGATGATGGAAAATTTGTAAAGTCCAGGTTGTCCTTGTCCCAAAATAGAATTGTGTAGCTCTTGCTGAAACACATTTTTCAACTGCAGATTTTCTGATTTTTTTGCTGGTCCGTATTGATCTGATTTAGACCTGATTGGATTAGCTGCCTCTGTGGCAGTATATCTCTATCAGAAACACATGTGAGGGAGATACACTGCATTCTTAACTGGATTTTGATACATGCTTGAATAAATTGCAGCTTCTTTCTGCTCCTCTTATCCAGTCGAAAGGGCAGTCCAGGCCTGAACATGCTTGCAGAAGTAGCACTAGTCTCAAATCAACACCCCCTGGTGACCATGGTGCCTTCAGAAATGACCATAGGATATTATATTTCAGCTTATCCTCACAGGTTCCTGTGTGCTTTGGGAGTGATGTAGGACGCGATGACATATGCACAGTAAGCAGAGGCTGTTTTTCTTTTGTCCACTGAGGAAAGTGTGACCCAAAATCTGAGGTGTGGTGAAGGCTAACTCTTCAAAGCTAACTCTAGACTACCAGTGGAGAGGGAAAGCAATCATACCCAAGTGGTTTCTTACAGAATTTAGTCTTTATATTATTGCTGTATATAGTGTCAATCCATAAGGATTCTCTCCTCTGCTTGAAATCTTCCATCCAGTAGCACTTCAACCCTGTCACTAACAGTTCAGAGTGAGTAAAAAAGTACATTTCACTGCTAAATAACATGTTAAAAGCAGAGCAATTTGTATCAGTCCACCTGAAGTGTAAGTCTTTTATGAACATGAATCTGAGTTAAGCATGTCTCACCAGCAGAACAACTGCAGCAATTCTGAGGCTGGTGGTGTCATAATTTGTGGAGTTCTGACAGTCCCAGATCATCCCCAGTAGTTACAAAGATACATCCAGACTAATACTTAGAGCTGCTCTTGTTTAAGATGATTCCTGTATTCCTTAAGGGAATGAAATAAAAGTTGTGCACATCATTTGACACAAATGAATTTAATTTCTTTCATCCACCTTTTTTAATACATGCAATTTTATATCATGTACCTGGGGCTAGAATGATGGGTGTGAGTACAATATCTGTTCTTTGTATTGTGTATAAATCAGGCCAAATGGACTTTTTCCAGCAAATATTTTGTAGGAGGGCAATACATGTTGCTGTCAAAGTTAATGCCTCCTCATTAACACTTTTTTGTTGGAATTGTTCCATTCCCATGAATGCAGTTGAAGATATTGCAACTTAAATTTACTGCATGTCCAGAAGATCTACTAATTTACTTTTTTATAACACCCGAGGTTTTGTGTTTACTCTTTTTGAAACAAATCATTAAGATTTTTTTAAAAAAGTTTCTTAGTTACATCATTGAAATTCTAGTGATAATAGTGTAATAATAATAATCATGATAATAACAATAATAATAATAGATAAAATAATGTCAGGTGAGGAGGGTTTATATGACAACTATTGCTATATTGCCAAAATGAAAATAATCTTGATCCCAACAATAACTATTTTTAGATGTGTGTCTTAAGTGAACTAAAGTAATATAAAAATTACAGTTTACTGTATCCAGGTTTAAGTATTGTTTTGTCAGATCTCTCAGTTTTCAAGCTCTTGGGACCACCTGCAGCATCAGCTAGATTAGATTTTGGTTGCCAGCATTTCAAAAAGGATATGGTGGTGGAAGACCAGATCTGCAAAAGTTCTTCGTAAGTGGAAATCTCTATTGGATTTGGATTATTCTGACATAGGATTTTCCAGCATTCTATGACAGAAGCAATTGCAGTTGTTTTTTACCATTTCCATCCTGTGCAGGATAACATGCAAATTCTGAGCAGTATTTAAAGCAGAAAACCTCATTAACAAATATATGTAAAGAATACACAAAATTCAGGATTAGTACTGCCCTGTATAATGCCCCACACTTTTTATTTTCTGTTTGCACTATCTATTGAGATAAAATAGACAATATAATAAAATCTTTTTACAAAGAGTCATATCCTCAAAAATGTCTGAAACAGAATGGACCAAGTGAAACATACTTAAGCATTAGATGAATTGTTCTTAATGACAATAGAAAAGGCAAGAAGTACAGCTTCATTTCTAACCTATTCTGGGATTATTTTCAGCTCAATTAGGACAAAGCTAACGCCACACTTGCTTTCTATTTAAATCTTGTTTTGAAGGTTAATTGGAACTTATTATAATGCATTAAAGTAATTCCCTGTGTGAAGAGGAATTTCTCACTGAATGATGTAATCAAGCTTAATTTTCTGTAATTTTATCTCACCTGGTCCCTCCCAAATTATGTAACATAGAAAATATGTCAAAAGAAAAAAGATTCTGTCGTTTTTTGAGGATCTTACATTTTGACTATGTCCCTTCCAGTACAAGTAATTTTTATTAATAAGGTCAAAGTTATTTGCACATATTTCTGGCCTTAATTACTTACATTCAAGCATACAGCAGCGAGCAAAACAAGGACGTAAAACTCTATGGTGTTATCATCATGTGTTCTGAAACCTAATACAAAATCATACTGGCTTTTAAGAATGTCTAATATAAAGATAAATGCTAGACATATCTGTAGGCCGTATGATTAAACATTTATGCCTATATTAAGAAATACTGGGAAGCTTTTTATTTATTTATAATTTTGTGTCTTTTCAAGGCATATTCTAGAATCAACGTCCTATAGTCTGTTCAATCTTCAGAAGAGCTTCTAAAGGACACAAACACTAAAGCAGAGAAATAGAACTCTTATCTTATTTGATAAAGCTACCAAACCCCACCCCTATTACCAAAGAGGAGAATGTCTAACCTTTCCCTGAAATAATAGTAAGGTCATGAGTTCTATCATGAAATATATTTTTACTGGAGTAGATAATTTATTGGTTCCAGAGTCATAAAGGAAAAGCCATTGGCAGTGAGAAAACTGTACAAGAAAAAATGCTTAACCAGACCAAGCAAGCAGGTTATGAAACAATTTAAAATAATTTTAAAGGAATTAATTCTGTTTAACTAGTATATTTCCAAAATTAAATATTACCATTTTAGATACAAATCTCAAGCATCTCTTTTTACTTATCAAGTTAGTTTAATTAAACCAGTTTAAATCAAGAGCTCAGATCCTTTGTCCTTTATTAGTGTTATTCTTAAAACAGCTACAAAGCAACCCACAACCATATGTCATATTAAGTAGTCATTCAGTGTATTACTATATAAATAGCTCATGAATTCTATATGAGGGAAAATTTCTTCTTACGAAATATTGGAAGAGGTTTTGCTTGTGCCTACAAGCCTAAGTAATAACACATTTTTTTCTACACCGTAGTCAATTTTAAGATTCATATCAATACTGTAGTAGCCTGTAGCCTGAAAGTAAGCCATTGAGGATAGTAGGGTTTCAGTAAGGCATTCACTGCTTATTCATATCATTTTCTGCTATTACCTGGCACATAATGTGAGTTATTGGAATCACAAAAAAGTATCAGAAACTATATTGTTAAAAGGAAATGGAGTCCGGTGATACTGAATATGCACATGTGAAGGAGCGGAAAGCGCCCTGAGAGCCAATGTCACAATACTGAATAAAGTCAACCTGGTGTTAAATGAAAATCTTCCTGCTTACTTAACAGGGTGGGGGGGAGGAATAATTGGAAAGGAAAAAAAAAAGGACAATTGACTGTTGAGGGTTTTCTTTTAATATGAGATGGCACATTAATATTACATGAATTATCATACTAAATGATTAGAGACCCATGAATTCCACTTCGAATATGAAGAACTATAGTTCTCTGTATTTTGCATTTTTGTGACATTATTTTAGAGGATTGAGAGAGATCAAGCAAGGACTCTAAATATTGTAACAATAACCTGATAAAAATGCTTCTAGTTTGTATTTGTCTCTTGTGAAGCAGTCAACAGTACATAACTGTTTGCTGTATATGTTGCAGGGTTTCTCATGCATAGTTATTGGAGGAATATCCTCATTAACTATGCCATTGAAAACCAAGTTTCTGTGAAGAGAACAGAGGCATTTTTCATACCAGTTTACACAGCTGACCATAAACCAAGCATGGATCAGTACGTCACATTCTGTAACTCTTGTGCGAAGTCTCGCATTGATTGAAGTTGACAGGGAAATGCCCATTGTTAAAACCCATTCACTGTTAGCAGAAATGTAGCATGAAACAGGTTGAACATGTGATAGCTGCTGGCACTTTGAACATAGCCTATTCAAATATCAGATTAGTAAAGCAGCTTGGGGTGGGTTTTTTTGCATTGCGCTTAGCACAAGCTGGAAAAATCTAGTGTGATGGTCATTTCCTGCTAAAAAAAAATGCTCCAATGTGATGCAGTGGCCCACAGGAGATTGTTGCTTTCTGGGCTGTGCTGGAGAAGAGACTGCAACTTGTTTGGAAAAGTAGAAGTGATCAAAGAGCTTCTATGACATTTGTGGAGGAAAGTATTTCGATATATTTTTACAACTCTTCTTTCAAAGCACACTTTATCTCTTCAGTGGCTTTGCCTTTGGGTTGGGTTTTTTTTTAGTGAATTGCTAACATTTGTGAATATGTGGTTGCTAGAAGAGATAGCACTTCAGAGTGTTTAGCACATAATATTGAAAGAGGCTTAAAATCAACAACAGATCTGTAAAGATAACTGGATTATGTTACAGAAATAATTTTAGTAAATGGGTTTTACCCAATATATTTCTCTAAACAGAAATCTTGACATATGGATATTTCTATCCAAGCTAGAGAAGTTGGACTACTTCCTCTCTTTCAGGGAAAACAGACTGAAAATTCTCCCAGCTATATTCCTGCTCTACTGATTTTGTTTCCCTCCTTTCCACCAGTTTTTGCCCATGTGGAGAAGAATAGGCATTTCTCGTGTTCCCTGCAAGTGAACATCTGCAAGAAGTTCTTTTTTTGGAAAGTAAGTTTCTCTGTATTTATTTGTCTCTCTATTTTTTTCCCTTCTATTATTACCTAGATACGCTTAGGTTACATTTAGAGGAAACTTTTAAAACCTTTGAAAATATCACGTTGGGTAGCTCTATGGACAATATCTTACAGAAGTTAATTGCTGACCTCATATATTCATTTTAGGTTATATGCGAAATATTGGTGAATTCCCTTCACAGAAAAAAAAAAAAGACTGTGAGAGCTGAATGATAAAAGTTTGCTTTGATGAACTGGACGAAGATGATCTTTCATTAGGGTGAAGAAGCACAAATTTCCCATCTACTTTGCCCTGTCAGCATGACTGAGCTCCAATATTGAGAGCTTCATCTACAAGTAATTGCTTCTGGCCTCTCGTAAGAACACTTTGTCTGCACAGTGTTTGATAGATGAGTGCAAAGAAGGGCCATAACATGTTGGCCCATTCACCTTTCTTTCCATGCCTGGGAAGAAAGTCTGCAGTTGCAGACCAGTGATTAGGAAAAAAGTGATCAATGGCCAGTGACTTGTTTGGGCTGATGTAGTCTGTTGCACTCTGTCTGGCCATACCTTGGTCACGTACAAGACTTCACTATTATTTATTCAGTCTGGTTCTGTGGGTGGCCTCCTCTTGCTTTCAAGGAAGGATATTCCCCCTGCTTCTGGGACTGCCCTCCAGCAGTCAGATGGAGCACTGTGGGCACTGCTAGTGATATTCTGGCATCCAGAAGATGCCTCTCTGTCTTCACCTTTTCTCCCTTTTTATTGAAAGGGTCAGGTAGAGGAGTCAGGAAGGTATAGGGCACGTGGTGCTAGGAAAGGGAAGAGAGGGAGTCAGAGCTCAAGCAGCAACAAGACTTATGGATTCACTCCTACAGTGCTTAGTCAGGACTCTTAGAAATGACAAGTGCTTGTCATAGTATAACAGTTGTGCTTGTTCTTGAATAAACTTCAATGGATACTGTCATTGTATATGTCTAGTTGTTTATGTTTTTTTCAGAAAGCTGCTATGGGTGCATAATAGTCTCAGGAATGAAAAGTTCTGCAGTTGGATTGCTTTGATCCCATCAGATAGGTTCTGTGGAAGACAGAATAGCAGAAGGTCTATAGGTTTTCTTATAAAAATGAATTTATATATTAAATGAAAGAATTATTATCTCGGAGAGTTGTTTAGCCGTGTAAACAATTGACAGCCTGATTCCTTATTCAGTAAGGGACAAAACTTCTCAAACAGATAAGACAGAGTGACTTCAGGATACCAAACCACTAAATCATAGAATAATTTCGGTTGGAAGAAATCTCCAGCAAGGGTCCGGTGCCCTTTCCTCAAAGCAGGGACAAATTTCAAAGTAGAGTGACCTGACCAGGGTTATATCTAGTCAAGTTTTCAATATCTGTAAGGTTGGAGATTTCATTTCCACCTTTTTTGGCACCTGTTCCAGTGTTTGAACACCTTGTGAAACTTTTGTTTTCTAATACCTAATTGAAATTTCCCTAGTTACAACTTGTGTCTGTTGGTATCAAACAAGCAGGTGAGACAAGTTTATCTAAAATAAGTTCAGGTGGAAAACTGGATATAAGGAGTAGTTTAAAGTCATGACAAATATCAGAATTAGTAAATATAAACACAGTGCTTTAAAAATAGATGTAGGACCAAACTTTGATCTCCAGTCACTAGCGGTTTTGTACTTGAAGTAGAAGAGGTCAGACTCATCATAGGATTTACACTTGGGACTTTTTACTGCCCCCTGGATGTCAAGGTCAGAAACAACATACATGTTGCAGCCCCATATTTAAAATAGCCCAAGTATTAATGGAGTATTGGAGCATATATATAGGGACATACTTTCTTGTGGCATCATAAAAAAGGTGTCATGAAGAGGAGGACAAAACATGAACATGTAGACACAATCCCTTTTTTTCTGTGTCGTATAGCTTTCCACACACAGCGAGCAGAAGTGTATGAATTGTCACATTTTTCATAAGGGAACAGGATTCAGGGGGGCAGCAGTTAATCCATTCCCTTCTTTAATTCCTTATTCTGCTTGCTTCCAGTAAATAGCCACCTGGGGGGCATGCAAAAGACAAGCTAGAAAATTTTTGACATAGAGTAGAATTTGCTCGAAGGAGTAGCTGGACATATTTCTTAAGAAACTTTTCATTTTCTAAAGATATAGGGATAATTTGAAGTCAAATTTCTTTAAAATGCTCAGTTTCCTTGTATTTTTGATAAGACTCGAATCAGAGAACTTTCTAGTGGATGCAATGTAGATAAGGTGTCAGTTCTCAGCAGACAAAAAAAGAAGGCAGGAAAGTTGATATTGTGTAGGAAAATAATAAAACTCCACAAGAAATCAGGAAAGCAAGAAAGACAGAGGAGGCATTTGAAACCACCACTGAGCTGAGAAGGTAAAAAATGTATGAATAATATTAATAGGAACTAGTGATTAAATTTTAATTTTCAAAGGAAAAGATGTATAAATAACGAATAGTTGTTAGCTGTATTCACACTAGGACACATAAAGAGAAATCCAGCATCTAAAGTTAGCCAAAGGAAAAACAATCAGTGTTCCAAAGCCAGGCTGGATAAGGCCACCTTGTTTAGTGGAATGTGTCCCTGCCCATGGCAAAGAGGGTTGGGACTAGATGATCTTTAAGGTCCATTCCAACCCCTTGACATTCTAAGTTTTCTTACTGATGGATATGTTTTGTAGAGACTCTGTGAAGCGAGAAAGATGATTAAAGTAGGTCTTTCTTGTACAGTACATTAAAGAAAAAGAGTTTGAAAATAATTTGTAGGATAGCTCATGAGAAAACCTACAATAGGAGGATCATTGTGTTCTGGAAGTGGGGCTAATGATCCCAGTTTAGCAACTGGGACATTGCTAGTCCCAGGGACTTGTTATTCCTTGTATTAATGCTAAATTTTGTCATTTAAAGGGGATAGAATCGGGAAAACATGTTCAGTTTGAAAACTGATTCAGGGAGAAGTGATCCATATCTGAATAGATTTTGTTGGAAAGTGGGCTGATTTTTGTGAAAACCTGGAAATATTCATTAGACAAACACTAAAATACAAATATTTTTCTAGTTGGGAGTTTTCAAAGAAAGGTCACAATTTTCCATGAGAAGCAGACACATTTTCTGGAAGGCTTTTTTGTTAATACAGAATCTAGTTTTATGTCATAGGACAGCATTTGCCAGCCTTAGCTTATTAGTAATCCTAATTCACCTCAGGTACAGAAGATAAATGATACTCAAGATGTAAAAGTTCAAAACCATCACTTGTTTGTTTGGCTTCTTAATTTTTCGGAAGTCCTTTGCCTTCCTGTAGGCTGGCATTTCACTTTTTTGGTCCATTTTGTGGTTTCTTCATCCTTTGAAAAGTTAGCATCTTGTGACATTTGTATATACCTAAAAGTCATCTAGAAGATGATATTTGAAATGAAATAAAAAGAGTACTAGAAATTAATAAGGAAGCACAGAGTGTAATGAAGGATAAAGGATAAGTTATAAGTTCTGTAGAAGATGTTCTTTTTGTGTCTTAGAAGATGTTTAGCCTGTACACTTTGAAAACTGAGAATGGTCTTGTGTTTGCCTTGACTAATGGATCACATCACAATATACTCACAGTTCAAATAATAAAAACAACAGTTAAGGCAGAGATGAAAACTTTTGGAACACTAAAGAAGTAAGTGGGAAGAGGCAGGGAAAAAGATACTGAAAAAATTGAATGGGGTTTGGGTGATGTCTGTAACAAATTTTTTGAGAAATATGTGGGTTTTTTTCACTATGTTGTCAAACCTTTTCATCACTGCATTCCCTGAAGTTTATATTTTTGTTTTAAAATCCAGTGGCAAGTTTTACAAACTGGGTTGCTTATTGAAGTTATATTGTGCAGAAAGTTAAGAGAGAGAATGGAAAATCCTTAAAGCACAGTAAAAACAAGAGGCCTGTGAAAGAGACTTTACAGTACCTGATGGCTGTCAGGTAAAATGTATTGATAGAAAGAGCATGTAGCTTAGATGAGTTGCTTCCTGTCTTGGACTGAAAAAAAAAAAAGAAAAGACAAAGATCTGAATGCTAGGAGTGATTAAAAACTTCCCAAGGAAAAGGAATCAAACATTTACTAAAGCAAATATCCAAGCAATAAGTTTATTGAAATAGGCCACTTTTTCATATTCAGTGTGCCTGATATTTATTGATAATGCAAGAGGCAGCTGGACACAAGTGCTGACTCCATGGTTTCACTGTGACAGGTCCTTGTTACTCTAGCACTGAAGGAAAGAGTTTAAAAGCCTGCAAAATGCAGTGCTGCCTCCATTTCTGTGAGCAAGCATCTGCCTGAATCTGGAAGAAGTTTTTATCTTTTGGCAGATAGAGCTGTTTTTGTAAATGGTGGTGATTATTGATCCCCAGAGTACATAGTCCTGGTTAATGTCTTGTTTATAATGCATGGACTATTTCCTGAAGTTATGAAAATGCATGATTGCAAAATATGACAATACCTTTGTTTAAGGGAGGCTGAAGGATCTGGTGGCAAAACTGGGCAGAGCAGGAGTGCAGCAGTGCAAGTGTGCCACGGACCTTAGCTGAGGTGTGAAACAACTGTCACAGCCACAAAACACTTCAAACCAGTGCATCTGGCAAATGCCCTTGAGAGACACATTAGCCTTCACCCTAGCAGCCACATATCAAAGGAGACATTTGTTGCAAGCTAAAGAGCACTCATATTCCTAATCGTGTGTCCGGCAGCTGGGTAGACAAAGAGAAATGAGCTGTTCTACAAACAGAAAAATTAATAAAGCCTGATCTTTTGCAAATTTGACCTAGGACATAACTCTTTGCAATAACGCCAGCCCTCTTTCATACCCACTCCACTCCCCCAAACTCTTTTATTTCCCCAGAGTGTCACCCTGGGTTGCCCTCATCTCTGGTTGAGCAACAGGCATGGTGCTGCCTGTTCAGAGCAGAGACTGGGGGTGTGCTGACTGGCCATTGCCCTCCAGGATAAATAGTAGTTATTATAAATATCTCTCCTCTACACAATTGCCAGTGTTTATTTCCTTTTAGAAGTGTAATTATCTTCAGCACTATGGCCCCTCTGCTGATTTGTTTGAAATTGGACAGTGGGTTTACAAGTTATCAAGAAAGACCAAAAGCTCCAGGGGTCAGTCTCATTTCCTTAGGAAACCAGAGTTTAAACAAACGGCCACAGATCAGTGATTAGATTGCAGCTTCTGCTGAGAACTTCATGGACTGAGTCAGAGTCTAAAACAAATTCATGCTGCATGATACTAAGTTTTATCAGCATGACTGTCATATAGGCCCCATATGACACAGGAAAAAGCTACCTTAGAGGTACTTTTAGCAAAGCTAAGCTTGTAAGTAGAACTTGCATATTTCACCTGCTACAGTTTTCCTGCCTGCCCCCTCTCTCGTTCCCTTTCCTCCTTCCTCTCCCCTTCCCCTCCTCCTCCCTCTCTCTTTCCTGCCTTTGCCTTCCACAAAAATTGCACTTTGGCTTTTTCAGATGGATATCTGGCTCAGAGTAAAGGACATGCAGTGCACAATTCCCAGCAGAAGCTGAAAATGGATGACGCCTACTGATGTTTTTCATGATGTCATCTCCTCTTTTCCTGTTCGAGATGGGTTGTATGATCATCAAGAAAAAGTTCTAAAATAAGCCTGAGCGACCTCTTCATCCCTTGGCTTCTCTTTCTGGAAGTCTAACAACCATCTGAAGAAATGACCACTCAACTACCAGAGGAGTCTGTGGAGACCCAGAGCTCAGATGAGCTTGAGTGCAAGATCTGTTACAACCGCTATAACCTGCGACAGAGAAAACCAAAAATGCTGGAGTGTTGTCACAGAGTATGTGCCAAATGCCTTTGCAAGATTATAGACTTTGGTGATTCCCCACAAGGAGTCATAGTGTGCCCATTTTGCAGGTTTGAAACATGCCTGCCAGATGATGAGGTTAGTAGTCTTCCTGATGACAACAACATCCTTCTGAATTTAGCTTGTGGGGGAAAGGGAAAGAAGTGCCTACCAGACAATCCAACAGAACTGTTGCTGACTCCCAAAAGGTTGGCATCCCTGGTTAGCCCCTCTCACACCTCTTCCAATTGCCTGGTTATAACAATCATGGAAGTACAAAGAGAAAGTCCCCAGACTCTAAATTCAACCCCTGTGGTGGAATTTTACAGGCCTACAAGTTTTGACTCTGTTGCAACTGTGTCCCATAACTGGACAGTGTGGAACTGCACATCTTTGCTCTTCCAGACCTCGATTCGGGTGCTAGTGTGGTTGCTAGGGTTGCTGTACTTTAGTTCCTTGCCTTTAGGGATTTATTTACTGGTATCAAAGAAAGTCACCCTTGGGGTTGTCTTTGTAAGCCTTGTTCCTTCAAGCCTTGTTATTCTCATGATTTACGGCTTTTGCCAGTGTGTTTGCCATGAAGTTCTAGACTGCATGTCATCTTGATAACAAATACAGTAAAATAAGATGTATTGCCAGATGTGTAGCATAGTTGATTTATCCTGTCTTTGTATTCTTATTTATTCTTACTGTTGTCCATCCCACTAAATGGAAACAGTGGTCCTAGTTATATGGTCCTTTTTTTTTTTTACTGGATTTGATCCCCCCCACCCTGAGCTTTTTTTGAACTAAAAATTGGAAATTAAATTTACATGTTGATTTTAAAAGGTCAGGTTTTAGGAAGGGATAAAGAAATATTACCAAACTTGGTGCCTGCTGCAGCTGCCACTGTTCAAACGAGTAGCCCTTTGCTTTCTATTGAATTGATCAAGTCAGTCCAGGCTGCAGGATCCACCCTAGAAGAAATTAATATAATAAACACCTTCCAGGCCCAAGTACAACATTTCTTCACCCAAAGCATCTCATGTTCTGGAATATCTGTTATTTATCATCCATTATCATTTATAGAAAGTCAAACCACTTAGTTAATATTATAAGAAGAATAACACAAGATACCATTGCCTTTTTTTTTGTTCTTGTCATAGCAAAAATACTTGTGGGAGGCCAATGGTTACAGATTTTTGGCATTCTGCAACATGAGGAGTCTTTTTTTCCCCATGCTAAAAACATGTCTCCAGCACACTTTCCCCAAAGAGAAGCCCATTTTTCTTATCATACAGTTGCTACTTACTGTGAGATATTCCTGCTTATGAGTACTTCCAGGGACACAGCCACATGTTTGCTCTTCATGGTGCACTTACTTCAGTGTGCATACACCTTGGGCTTCCCTTTGAGGGTTCAGAGCTCTGCAGACTTCTCTAGAAATGCTCTGTTATACCTACCCTCCCTCCTAGCATTTCCACTACCACACCACATATCCAAGCCATTAGTCCTCCTAAGAAATGACTAACCTCATGCACATGTACTCTGAGGTAGATGTGCTGAAGAATTTGGCTTACTTGACTTTAGCTCTCAAGATACACTTTTATTCCCAATGATTAGGAAATGGATCTTTAACCATTAATACAAATTCAAGAGAAAAATCTGAAATGGTTAACTGTTTTGGGTTAGGTTGGTTGTTTTGGTTTTTTCCTTTCTGAGTTCACAGAATGAACATTGTAAGGATACGTTATGACTTTGAGAAGGTTTCTGTTTATGGCATAGTTCTTTGAAATGCTTAATACTCTGAACTCCCTCTGTCACCTTTGTGAGTTGATGGCATTCTAGGTATGGCAACTAGCATGTCTTGATTAGCGGAGCTCAGAGAATTACTGATAATTTACCGTTCCACAGACAGAACCAGGCCTTGTAAGGCTTGCTTGTATGTTCCATGGTTTAGGCTACTTTTTGAACTACTAGAAGAGCACAAAAAATTGAAATATTTAGTGTTTATGTGTATAACTAGGTCTAGTCAACATTGCAGCTGCAAACTGGTTTTCCTATGCACAGCAGGGTAAAAGCTGAGAAGGAGGAGTTGAGCAGTGCAAGCCTGGGTTTTGGGTCAAGGCACAAGATTTAGTTAATTTCAGGGTAGTGTAAAAGGGAGAGGGGTTTGTTGCATGAAAACTGAATGTATGGCCTAACAATATACTCTTAGAGCAAACAGACTTTGGTAAGAATGAAAAATGACAGTGGGAAAAGCAGAGCCTAAGTGGTTGTTGTATCTGTCAAGAGGATTTGAAATTAAGCTGGTCCAATTTTTGTAGATGGCACAGGTGGTATCTACGTTTTATTCCTATTGCAAATATAGAGCAAAATGTGGAAATGTAAAGGTCCTGCTTTTCTTGACACTCATTTTATTATAGTGCAAATATATATGTGTGTATGTACATATAGACACATATGTAAGATGAAAACATAGCAAAATTATAGTTTTCAAGTGTATGGAGTTATGGAGCTATGTACTGAATGATTAAAGGAGATGTTTCAGACTTTTCTGTAATGACAATAATCATAACTAAAATATTTTGAGAATTCCTAGAAATTACTATTCCTAACTGATTGTTTTTAATGTTTGTGGTAAAGCACATCTAGTTAGAAGAGGTATCATCTCCAGTTCTGGTGTACTGCAAGGTTTGACTCATCTATGAACTCATAAATTTTAAGTATCCAACAACAATCATGTCAAAAAGCAAGAAAAATTAAAACCTATATGGTTTCAGAGTACTTCATAACTTTGGGAAAAGATGTGTTTGTAGTGTTAGGGGTTTATATGTTTTAGTATTTGTTCAATTTGTCTGAATATAGTGTCTCTAATAAAGGGCTGACTAATACAGGAAGTAGGTTTTGCAAATGTGTGATATATATGTATTACCTCGGCACAACATGTTCTACAGTGTTACCTGTTGTCTTTTCGTTTTGATTTTCAGATGATTATTTTAGATCCAGCACCAAGTATATCATACTCTGTTTTAAAGCAGAGCCTAATCTCGGCAAGATTACAGTGGTATCAGTTATACATCACAAAACAAATAATACACTTGTTATTATACTTCTCTACTTTTAAGACTGCCAGCCCATTAAATTTATGCTGTTATTTTAGACTGTGCTGCAATACTAACCCACTCAAAAATGTGAGCATGCAAAAGCATATTGATTGTATAGCTATTCTGCCGCTCAGCTGGAGCATGTTATTACAGCTTTGGTGTCATAAAATACCTGTATGATTTACAATATGGCCATTGAGAATTGCTGGGAGGTAAATCTCAATTATTTGTAGAGAAGATATTTGCTGTGTGACTGAGACTTGAAGAACTTCAGATATTACTCTTTCCTTATTTTTATTCTCTACCATCGCTAAGACTTAGAACTGAAAACTCTTGTGTCCTCTGCAGTGGAATAACTCTGCTGAAGTCAATGTAAATGGGGCTAAAATCAAGTCTTGCATACCTGCCCGCCTGCTTTTCCTTCTTTTTTCTCTGACTGTTTTTCCCTCCTTGGAAAGTAATGGCTCCTGTGGTCATAAAATACTGCCTGCACACCAAAGCAATTCCCTTTCAGTGGGATTTATTCCTGCTATGCCCAGACATATGACCCAGCTGGGTACAAAGTGTTACAAATTCATTACCACAGGACTAATTTAGTCCAGATGAGATTTTTTTTTTTTTGTTTTTAATTCTTGCTTATCCTATGGATGCAGACTGCATCCTCATCAGCTGCTCATTCATAGTATGATCTGGTATCCCCTGAGGGCCAAGGCAGGATGATGAAGTAGCAGCTGCTGGACACAACACGGAAGGATGTATTAAATTGGACCATCCTCTGAGTGGGACTCAGCATGGGATGAAGTTCTGCAAGCATAGCCTGAGCCCAGAGCCTAAAGGGCAATTAACAGAGAGTGGGTTACATGGAAAGCAGAGCCAGTGTGTTCATAAATAGGATGTGGGGCTGGGGTTGGGCTGTGGCCAAGAAACTGTGCAAAGCAGAGAGGGGTCAGAGAGGGGCTGTGTTTTAAATAAGGAGTTTGCTGTAGAACTGCTGCAAACAGTTAAATGTTTTTCATACTGACCTTTCTGGGGTTTAAAATTCATTTGGTAGTTAAAAGCAATTCACTACTGTTACTACAATTGAGTAATGTTACTTTCCAAATGGCAAAGTATTGAACTTCCATCTAATTTAAAGAGATCCTTACATTTGGGTATGGTCTCTCTGTATATGTTAACTATTTAAAGATAGAGGATTGACCAAAATAAGGGCTGATGTTTTTGATTCAGCTGCATTGTAAGCTTTGTCCTACTATACGAATTATATGCCTGCAAAACAGTGTACGCTAGTATCAAACACTTAAAATATTCTGACTTCTGTCCTGATAACACTACTGGAAAACCTCAGGGTTGCCAGCATTTTATACTTGTCCAAGAACAAACAGTCTTCTGAATGGACTTTTTTACCTGAACATACAGAGAAATCCAGCAGCACACAGCCAAATAGGCAAACACAGTACAGGAAAACACAGCTTTCCAGCTAAATGGCTACACTTCACTTTAGCCAGAGGAAGAGGAACTGAAGAGGTTCACAGCAGGGTGGATGATGTTTTTGAGGGAGTTCCTTGTTATTGAGGTACAGGGCTATTGTTTTTCCTAATTCTAACCAGTTCCAGGTGTAGATCCAACTCACTATTCCCCTTACTTTTCTGTCCCCTCTGCTGGGATGAGGCTACATGGAAAGGTGGGTAAACAGTATTTTGAAATGAAGCAATCTTTTCTACTACACTGAGTTTTCAGCCCACTCCAGCACAAGACTAGTACTGAAAAGATGGCAAATTGCAGCAAGGATGTGAGAGTGAACAGGGAGCAGAGTGGAAATGGCAGCAGGTTATTAGAATAGTTCTGATGTCAAAGCAAGGAAAACATGTGGCCACATCCTGCGTTGCCTTGGCTGATTCAACACTAGTGAGGCTGTCCCAAGCCTGAGAGCCACCATGACTCAACACCCACCTGTGCATTACCTCTGGGACAGTTCACTTCAGCTGTGCATCTTGATTTCTTGTACAAGAGTTCTACATCATTATTTCATCTTCCTGCAAGGACGATGGGTGGAGTGAAAGGTGCACAGTGTTCTACTCTAAAACAGGCTCATTTTGACTATCCTAAGGTTTTCTCAGGGGTTGCGGGTTTTTTCTGTATTTCTTCATATTTCTACAAAGCAAGACAGTACACTTTATTTTAAATAGAGGAGTGCTTTCAAGGATTTAAAAAAAAAACAGAAAAGAAAAACACAGGGAAGAAGAAGAACGGAGAATTTTGAAATAATTTTAAGATATTCAAAGTGATAGAAAGAGACTGTTCTGAGAGTCTATTTTTACTTTCATACTAGAAGATTAGATGTTATCCTTTGAGTGACATCAGTAAATATTTAGTGCTGGAGATTCCTGAGGGAGTTGATAAGTCTGCCAGACCTTAGGCACAAACCCTGTACTCCACTGCTTTTCTGTAAAGCACCATTCTGCCTCTTGCATCAGCTACCCTTGTCAAAAGATGAACCGTCACAGTTTATAAAGAGTTCTGGCACAAAGAATAAATCCCCAGTCTGGGGATGGTAAATCATCTTTTTAGAGACGTGTGTGTCAGTGGCAAAGCTTTCAGTGCTAGACCTTAAACAAAGAGAAGTCATCTTGCAGTCTGAATTGTTAGCATAAATTTAATTTTAAATCAAGTTTCATTGTGCTGGGCAACACTACAACTAAAAACCCTTTTATTGTTTTTCTGCCTTTTACTTGTGTTACACAAATGTGGTTTGCATTTTAAAATGTATTAAATCATAGAAATCAGAGATGGGTAGAAAAAAAGCCTAATAAGTAATTTTATCCATTTCCTCTGCCCCTGTAGAGATGAATGCTTTGTCTAGTCTGGTTTAAAATATCTCAAGTGATGAGGCCTTCACCTCTTCCTACAAGGGACTTTTCAGCCGTTTAATAGGCTTTTTTGTTAGGAAATATTTGCTTCATACCGATCCAAATCTTTTCTTCTGCATAATGTAATCCCTTTATTCTGTGCCCACTGTTTTACCTTTTATGAAATCTGGGAAATGTATCGTATTTATCCCTTTCATACTGTAGCTGAATAATTCATAATCCTTGTTGTTCAAGTAGCACAAGAGATAAGAACCAATTGCTGAACAGCTAATACTTCATTGAAATGGTGTGCCATGTACCAGTAGACACATTTCCTGGCAAGTCCTGGCTGACACTGCTTTCTACATTAAGGAATGAAAAATGTCAAGTGAAACTGAAGAAATGCATCTTCCCAAGCGCATACATGGCAATATTACTGAAATTTCAAGAGGTGCTGAGGCAAACAGCCTACTTCTTTAGAGAGAGCTCTTCTTTCTAAAAGTGGATGATTTATTAAAAGTACGCTTTTAAAAAGCATTTAAATGTCCTTTTCATAAGCAAACCTCTATATGAGAACCACACTGTATCAAAACTCCGAACTTGTTGAGAGACAAGGCTGGATTGATTGCCACTCGCTGCTGAGCAGTTTTTGCTGACAGCTTAGCTCAGAAGAAAAATGTAATCCAGCGTTAAAGAGTTTGAAAAGATGCCTTTGCAACTGTGTCACTGGAATCAGAGCTATGCATGAAAAAGTGACTCATGTCTTGACAAGAGAAACTGTGCATTTCTGATTTAATTACAACACATTAGATAATCCTCTGCCTCTCTCAAAGGACAAGAAAGAGCAGTGTGACTAAGGAAATCCTAGGTGAACAGAGGGATTTTATATGGCTTTGCATTCAAAAAATACTTGAAAAAGTGGTACTATGCTTTATGTTGACCCTGGGTCAGGTGGAAGGTCTGCTGGGGCCCTAACCTAAGACCCATAGTGGGTGCATGTAAAAAAAGTATATGAACAGGCCACGTGGACGATGAGCTTCTCATACACCTAATTTAGGGCACTTTGGAGGCTTCTTGAGATGGAGGTTGTGTCTGTATCTGTGGGTTTGATTCTTGCCTATGGATTTGTGTGAATTCTTTTAAATGTTGTTTTTAACCCATTTATGTCTTGGCATCTATAAATTCCCACAGCATAGAGTTCCACAATTTAATTATTCACTGTATGGAAAAGGTCTGGTTTGTCTGAAAGCCTCCTAAGATACTCATTATGTGTCCCCTACTTTTTCCTACAGGAAAAACATTTCCAGGGTACGATGGCACATTGTTTCCTCTACAACCCTCAGAACTTCATCTGTCTCTAGAAATATTAACATAATGATTTTATCCCTCATACTTCTCCTCAGCTGCCTCTTCTCCAAGCTGAAGATCCTAGTCTACTTGATTTCCTTAGGCAACAGGTTTTCCATGCTCAACACAAGCCATTGCACATGCCTGAACCTTTTCTACTGCCACTTCTTTTTTGCTTTGAGGTGGGATGAAGCACTCAGAAATAGGTTCTAATTAGTGTCATTTGTTAATAAGTCATGTGACCATGTAAGACATCTGTACTCCCACGGCCGTGGAAATCTCTTTGTCATTGATGCTTTTTCTGATGGTGCATCTGAGGTGTTGCATCTGATTACTGTTAGCAGTTATATCATGCATTATATGGATGTGCATTGACAAACTTGCTAACATGTATTTATCCCATGCATTCTAATCTCACTGCTCAAATTGTCCAGTTCACATGGCTGCAGGTGACAGTAGATTCCAGGAGAATATTTAATTTAATTTTGGCATAGACTGTACAGATTTTAGCTCTATTAATTAGATGTTACATCTATTATTTACATGTTTACATATTTACATCTATTATTTAGATGTTATGTGGCCTGACATTGCTGGACTGAGTAGCTACTCATCACCAAGTGCTGTAAGATGCCTTCTCTCTCTGCCATAGTGGTGTGCCTACCTCACCCACTTGCTGCAGCCATTCCAAACTACAGCCTAGAGCTTGTTATTGGAAGAATACTCTTTTTAAAATGTCTTTTAGTTAATCTTTTATTTCTTCAAGGCTTGCGACTTTTTTCATGTTCTCCTTTCTTCATTCCAAGAAGAGAAGATGCTATCAGATAAAATTATTAATAATAAGCTAAGATATGATAAAAGGTACTAATTATAATAGTAATAATAATGCTGTTTATAGTATGAGCCCATTCCATTTGGTGCTTCATATTGCTAGGTAGGGCAAAAGATGAGGGTCTCTGTCTCCAGTTTGCCTGCCTTACCAGAGCAAGGGGGCTCAGCAGCTTTCTGTTCTGGGCCCCACAGAAGGTTCCTTGCAGCCTCTGGAGGGCTCCACATTGATGCTCTTTACATCAGTGTTCCAGCTTTGAGTTAGAAAAACTGAGTGGCTCTAAGAAAACATTATTATTGCATTAAAAGTAGATAGGGCTCATTTTTTCTCAGCAAAAAATAAAATTCAGAGGCTGAAACTCAGGAATTTTGTGGCATTTCCAGGGTCAGCTGCAAATCTCTGATGACTTTTTTGTTTGTTTTGGTAATAAAACAGGATAATAAAACCAGGTCAGTGAGGCTGTATGAATCATGCAGGTTGTTAATGAATTTTCACAAGCAGGTTCTGAAAGTGTGGGGGAAAAAGGGCGTTTAAAAAAATTAAGAAAATAGAGAGAGTCTTGATCAAACAATAGGGCATGGGTGGAGATGGCAAACAGCTGTATGTAACTTGACAAGAGATTGTAGAAATAATGTACAAAGGTGGGTAGAATGTGAAAAATATGGGTGTAAGCTCCAGTGAATTATCAACACATTGTAGAGCGAAATTCTTGATACAATGAACTGAAAAAAAACCCCCAAAATATTTAAGCATATATTGCTTTACTTTATACTCTGTCACATAAAACCCACTGGTTTTAAAGTCCAGATCAGCTCAAGGCTTACGAAATGTAACATGAAAGGAGTTTGGCTGCTGAAACTTTGCCTTCTATATAGTGTGGGGACTTCTTTTTTGTTTGTTTTTATTTCAGGAGTGGAACAATGAAATATAACATAATCTTGTAGACAAGGAAACGATAACACGGTAGCAAATATAAAAAATATCTGAAATAATGAAATACTAATGTAAAAGCAATTGTTTCACTCAATAAAAGATTAATTTTTCAATAAAGATTTGTCATGATAAGCATATTTCTTAATGCCTGGATTTGGAAGTCTTTCAGATTTCATTCCTGTTATTCACTGGAACAGTTTAAAAAATAGACTGAAGATATGTAATAGTATTTCACAGTGTTGTAACCAAATAAGACAAAAATTTTCTGTTTATTGCACAAGAATGTAAAGTATTTTGTATAAAGGAAGATCACAAAAAATTAAATGAAACCGAGGCATATTTCCAGATGATCTCTTAATTGCATATTTTTAAGATAAAATGACAGCATGTATGAGGGAGCATTCCAGGTAGCAGCCAGAAATTACTTGGGAGCTTGTATTTTGCATTGGAGTCCTACATTTTCTGACCTTCCCCACTAACTGTTACTAAAAACGCAGAGCTGGTTCCGGGTTTAGAGAAGGATGTTCTTGCCTGGAAAGCCTTAGTACAACCATCTCTCAAACATGAGCCCACCAGTGTTTACCTCTCATGAAGGCTGCAAGCTGCAGGTTGTCCCTCGTGGTATCAGAGGTGTCGGTGTAGCCTGGACACAGGGGACATGGATGTGATTTGCACACACACATGCACAGGGAAATGCAGCTGCTCAGCAAACACACACTCCCACAGCATGAATTATTCCTTTTTTTAGCAGGGCTACAAGGAGCAAGCGTGTTGTTTAACTCTGGCATCAGGTACAGCTGGACCATATAGGAGTGTAACTCATCAGGGTGCAGTATGTGATCTTGTAGTAGTGGGTAGAATAGGAAGATTTATTCACATTAACCAGTATGTGGCCACTGTTGTAATTTGAATTTTGAATGGATGAGACTTTGGTTTAGTGATGCTTAGATATAAAACTCATGCAGCACTTCTTTATTTTTTAAATTGCAGAACCTCACCTGCCACCCTTTGCTTCCTTTTTCTCTGTTAAACTGAGGGATGTCCCAGAACTGATAAGCTTTCTGATATCCAGATCTCATGAGCCTCTAAGCTTGTAGATATTTGAACCCTGGGTTGTGGGCTAAACCCACTCTCAGCTAGGAGCATCCTTGAAAAAACCTGGAGGTGTAATATCTATCCCTCTTTCTAGTGTAGATTTAAAAGCTCAAATTAAAATTTTGGCATTTGCTTTGTTCCAGGCCAAATTCAAACATCAAGTTTCTTTTCAGCTTCATTTTTACCACACAGAATTTCAGATATTTCCCCTGTTCTTTTCCCAACACAGCCTGATGTGTAGGTTTAGGAAATCAAGTGCAATACATAAACAAATGACAGAGAATGTGATCTTTGCTCAGAAGTTCTTTGTTTCCTTATTGAACAGTACTGACAAAAGCATCATTAAAAAAATTGGGAAAATAGGAGCATTGCTAGATATTCAAACTGCTGAACTTTTAGCACTTAGCCAGCATTGCTGGAATCTCCAAAGAGGAAAATAAATGAAGTTTAGATCTATATTCTTGATATGTTAGATCTAAAAGATCTCCCCCCCTCCTCAAATACAGAAAATATAAGGAGCTACTTATGCATTGCAAAGGGTGCAAACCTGTTCCTCTTGCAATTGACACATTGTTCAAAAAGCAAATTATTTGGTGGTTAGTTTTGCTGGAGGCACTGGTGTTTTGACCTGGGACTGAGCCTGTGGTAGGAGCAGGGAAATGTACCTCAGGGAAATCACCTGTTTTGCATCCCTATGGCAACCGGGTGGGGAGGACTGAGAAGACTGTCTCCCAGGCCTTGAACAGTGACAACATTTAGAGATGCTTCTTGAAAGATGTTACCTGCCAGCTGCACCTGCTTGTCTGAAACAGGAATCATGCCTGTCTCCTTGACCAAGGAGATAGAGCTGAACCACGTGGTGGCAGACACTGCTGGGAAATCCTATAGAGCAAATCGAGCTGGGTTCAAAGGGAGAGCTGGGAGGAAGAGATCACAGGGTGTGCTTTTTACACAGTGACAAGGCAAGAAGCTCTGTGTTCCTGTTAACATGAAGAGAAACAGTGCATTCCATTCCCATCACTGCATGTGTTTACCCAGTACAAGTGGCTCATGTTGCATGAAGCATTCCTTGCCACTGCAGTGCTGTGCCCTGGTGGTGTAACTAACACAAACTCACATTGCCTGCACAGCTTTATCATCTTCCACACTGCACAGCTGTTAAAACTTTAGAGCAGTTGCTCTCACGCATCAGCAACCCCAGCACCTCCTGCCATCCTCTCCCACATGGCCTGCACACACCTGGCACTGAGCACACAGCTCCTCCTGTTCCAGACACCAGCCCCATAGCTCTCCTTCCCTGTCCTCCCCTGACTCCCCCTGCAGTCCCTGCCTGCCTCACTGCTGGGTGTCTGTCGTGGTTTAACCCCAGCTAACAACCAAGAACCACAGACCCGCTTGCTCACTCCCCCACCAGTAGGATGAGGGAGAGAATCCAAAGGGTAAGCACTACAAAAACTCATGGGTTGAGATAAAGACAGTTTAATAGAGAAAACAAAAGCCACGCACACAAGCAAAACAAAACATGGAATTAATTCCCTGCTTCCCATGGGCAGGAGGTGTTTAGCCATCTCCAGGAGAGCAGAGCCCATCACGCGTAACGGTTCCTTGGGAAGACAAACACCATCACTCCAGATGTCCCCCCTTCCTCCTTCTTCCTTCCACTTTATATACTGAGCATGATGTCATATGGTATGGAATATCCCTTTGGTCAGTTTGGGTCACCTGTCCTGACTGTGTCTCCTCCCAAGCTCCCATGCACTCCCAACTTCCCTGCCAGCGTGGCAGTACGGAACGCAGAAAAGGCCTTGACTCTGTGTAAGCTCTGCTCAGCAACAACAAAAACATCTCTGCATTATTAACCCAATGCCCTGCACAAATCCTAAACATAGTCCCATACTAGTCACTGTGAAGAAAGTTAACTCTACTTCAGCCCAAACCAGCACAGTGCCTTAAAGAAATGTTGCAACCACGTTCTGCTCCCTCCATATGACTTCTTGAATTGCTTTTCTGTGTTTCCTCCTGTTCTGCCCAAGGCACCATGCCCAAATCACTAGATGAAATACTATACTTAGACCTGACCAACTAATTAAAATAGAATCCTTGACACAATTGATTTAGATTTTGTCTTTCTCTGCTTTCAGAGCACTGTTGCAGAGGTCACTGTTTCCTGAAAATAATTTGGTGCTTATTTGCTTCTTTGAATTGATATCTCCTTGAAGATCCTACTCCCTGGAGTGATGTCAAGTGCTTGCATTTTGAACAATGTTGTGGACTGCAATCAATTAAAAAAGTTGGGGTGGTGTATCTTCAGCAGTGTGTGGCACAAATGCTTGCAATGCCCAAACATACGTGCATAGATTTTACATTCGTTTAAGTATGTGTAGGATTGGGGCAAGTTTATCTGAAATGCAAATGATTTTTCTTAGAGAAAAAAATCATTGGAATTTTGACACATATGAAAGCCTCAGATTTCTGGACATCGTAAAGTGAGAAGAGTAAGGTATGCATCCCATTCACCTCTGAGGATGGCTGTCCCAGCAGCCTGTGCCACAAACACTACTCTTCCTTGTGAGTGAGCCTCCAGAGTATGTGATAAACTTCCTCAAACCTCCTCACGTGCTGGTCAGTGGTGATTTCTAAACCAGGATAGAGCAAACAGGATAAGGTGGATGCTGCTGCTCTGTCACTTCACTACTTGGAAAGAGGAGGGCAGGACCTGCAGGGAAGCAAAGGGAAGTGGAGTAGTGGGATTAGGGGTCCCCAGAGGGGACAGTGATCAGCAGAGAAGGCTGCATGGTGGGGAGGCTAAAACTGGGAGGTAGAGGCTAATGTAAACTCAAGCCCTGTCCTGAACTAAAAAGTCTTCTGGAAAGATTCTTTATGCATCAGTCTTCCAGACTCTTTCTGCCTCAGACTTCCTTAAATAAAGTTTGTCTGTGAGCACATGGCTCACAAAATTAATATCAGTGACAGGTAAAATGGGGCAAGAAAAAGTGACACTCCTTAGCTTGGAGGCTTTCCAGTCAGGCATGTCAGATAAGTTTTTCCTAGGCTAAAGATCCTTCTAAAATTGTCTCAAAAATTCAGAAAGGATGCAAGAAATACCAGCAAGGAGAAAACAGGTATGTATTCTCATGCTTTTCAAGGTGGAGTGGGTAGGAGCAGGGAATTAGTGACTGGTCAGCTCTCTGCAGCAATCTGGTTCCCCTGATCAAGCCACTTGTATGCTTGACAGTAGATGCAGAGCTATCCAGTGCTCCCACCATGATTTTGTCTCTGAATGATTGAAAAAATCCACATTTGTTATGGTAAAGGAAAAGTCTAAGGTGAAGGTAAAAGTATAAATGCAAAAACCTACTGGAACAGCATACACTGTAGGAGCTGCATGCCTCTGAATCACTTAAGATTCATTTAATAAACGATTGTTTCAGCAAAACAGCAGTAAAAGAAATTTCCTATTGACAAGGGTTTTCTTCAATGGCTGCCAAGCACAAATCAAGGAATGTTTACTTTGATGCCTTTGTCTGGCAGAGAAGGATTGTTTCTGGCAAGTACTTTATATTGTATTAAGAAATCAGTCAAAACAAACACGAATATGAAAATTGCATTTTAAAAGTCCTTTAAAGCCATCATGCAGAGTTTCAAACATTAAAGGACACAGTGAGGGCAGATGTGGTTGTTTTAAAACAGTATATTCTTAAGGATGGCAATAATTTGCCTCTTTTAAGTTCCTGACGTGAGTGAAATTCTTCTTGGTCCATGGATCTATTATTTTTTGCACAGGTAATATGCTTAATATTTACAGTAGACAAGGAGTGTTTCTCCCTGTCCCCAGACATCACAACTACTAATGTGCCTGTGCAAAAAATATTGACAGATACCTTATCTGCAGGCAAGTCATAAGTAAGTCCTCTATTTCCACCATCAAATACCAGAAGGATTTGAGAAAAGGTAAAACAACAGATCAAAGCAGTGTCATTAGTATAATTTAAATCCTTTTAACAATTTATGTAGCAAACAGTAAGCTAAAAATACCTCAGGTATATAATTTTTCTTTCAACTGTGCATAGTTCACTTAACACATGGCTGTTGAAAGAGACTTTCAAGTGTATTTTTTCTCCAGTTGCTTTGCTGTGCAACTTCACCTTTGAATTTTCTGAGCTGACAAAAGCTTTGGTAGTTCAACGTACCAGAAGCTCCTGCTGTTAGTCCCACTACAGCACCTTAATTTCAAATCAGAGATTATAGCTCATGTTCAATGAACAGAGACACAGGTAGGACCAGTGATCTATCTGAGCTCTGTTACAGTGTGCAGTCTTTCCTGGAACACTGCAGGCTAATAGGGAGAGAACAAAAATCAAAACTAGTCTATCAAGATGCAGGTATTGGTCCTAAAACCACTGTGGTCCCCATCATTGTAGGACTCCCAAATAGCGAAATGCTCCCCAAACCAGGGAGGGGCATGCAACTCCATCAGGTGTGGAAAGCTGTACGCTCCTTCTGCTCTCAGGCACAGCACCATACCAAGATGTATGTGAAGTGTCTGATTTTACTGAAGTCACTGATGGGGTTTTCTCCTTTCTTTTCTCTGGGTGGGGGAAACAACATACCGCATGCCTGCTACATCTAGCGGGTGAAAATGAAAACCCACCAGCATGCTCTTAAAACATAAACATATGAGATCATCGTATTGTTTAAGATGACACAGTCAAAGAAATGCATCTTGCAGCTGCAGCAGCAAGTGATGAAGTATGAAGACTGTGGATGGGAAGGTGCATTCCCAGAGCAGCTTGCTAGATCCCAGAAAGAGGTGAAAAAATGAGTCTGGGAAATTTCCATGGTGCTGGAAAAGAAACCTCAACAAACTAGTCTTGAGTAAACTTCCAGTTACCATAAACCATGGGATGAATAAATGATAAAGCTAGAAATCCAACACTCAAGGACAGTGTTTTAGAGAAGGCAGTGGAGAGGTAATATAGATTTGCTGAGGGGACCTGCTGTATTAGCACAGACTCATGATGACCTAAGAAGATTCCCCAAGCACTGGCATCTGCCTCCCCACCTTTATCAGGCAGCTACAGCTCAATGGACACAGGTACGATCGACTGAAGCCGGGTCATTGTCCACCAGAACGGGACAACCTCTGTGCCAGAAGTGACTGAAAACAGCAAGCACAAAAGCTGCAGCATGATGCAGCAGCACACATGTACTAATGCTGCAATTCTAAACAATGCAATTTAGGATCAGTGACTTGTACTGTACAAGCTGAGGCAGTTAATAGGTGAGGGCACCACTGTAACTGCATGATCCTTGCTGAAAACATCCCACTGCCCAGTCTCATGGGATCTGCCTTACTCACGTATGCCTCTTTCATGACCTGATCCTATACAAGAACTGGATCTTACTGATAAAAGTGATCCATGCATAGAGTAAAAAGTTCTCTGCTGCCAACACTTCAGTCTATGCTGTCCAGCCAGCTCACCCTGAAACTGCAAAGAGAAATGGAAAGGAGGTGGAGACAGATTTGTGTCTTCATGGAGAGAGATTTGAGTCTCGTGAATCTTTACAAGTAAGTCCTCCTGCAGCAAGGATGCTCTCTTTTGAGCACTTTACTGAAAGAGTCCACCTGCCCTGCCACTTGCCTCAGGCAAAAGGGTACCATGCATTCCAACCCTAGAAAAGGGCTGGAAATTATTATCGCCCTTGACAGAGAGAGTCCCTCAGTGCCAGCATTTCCTGATGGAATACTTGTTTAAATTTGGAGTTTGCACAGTCTACTACATTAGATAATACTGTAGTAGGCCTTCAGCTGTCTTTGCTTTGATGAGATCCTCTTTTGCTTCTAATCTATTGTCCTGCTTATACAGTCACAGTAACCCCCTGTTAAGACTGATATCCCTTGCATTCATTTTAAAATAGCATTAAAAGTTCCCTAAAAGGCAGGAAATTCACAATCCTATAGAACCACATCAGCACTGAATCTTCATAGTAGTCTCCCTGTAGGGCCTGACCACATGTGAATAAAAATTGTTCTCCTTTTATTGGATGTGGTTTGGAGAGCAGTGTGGTTTACATTGTAACGTTCCTGTTAGTGAGGTGACTCTAAATTCTTATTTGTCTTGCTAGGAAGGGGCTCTAAATAAGGAAAATATTCATGTGTGTGCTGCTGTAAGAAATATGGTCTTAGCACATGCTACTGTCAAGTAAATGTTTAGAAAAATTATTTTTAGTAAGAGGTGAATTTAAGCAGCATCTTATGAGTGGTCTTGAACTGTGACACAGTAGATAACATTAACCTGGCCAGATTTCCCTACTGGCATCTAGTTTACCTAACCCATTTTAACCACTAGTAGAATGCAAAAAAGCACATGGTATTAAAACTTTGCTAGCAATGTTGTTTGTACATACTGTAAATGTGTCATCAGTTGCCTTTTGATAATGTTTGTAACACTGAACTGTTAATTACAGTCTTGTGTAATCTTCAACTAGTTTGGTGTAATTAACTCTTTAAAATTATTTTTTATTTGCAATTTTATTTTACTAAATTGACTGATGTTGCATAAGCTTTTCATTAGTACTAGTCGCTGTTGACATCAAAACTAGTAAGCAAATTTAGCACAATACAGTAATGTGCAAATAGAATGCTTCTTAATGAGTCTTTGTGGGATTTTTTAGATCATTCCTTTTTTTCCCCCTAAGACTACAGAAGCAATACAAAGCATCTTTACCTTCTACAGGTGCTGACTGCCATCATGCATTCTTGCAGCCTCCTGCTGTGTTTCTGAAGCAACACAATGCAATCCCCACAACTCAAGCAATAAAATGATTAAGTAAACTGTCGTAATATTATGATAAGATAAATCTATCCACTTGGCCACAGTTGGTTTGCATTTTACAATTTATCATCACCTTTTATATGGAACATGTGAAAACAAAATGCTTTTGACAAGAGATGGAGATGATCTTGGAGCACTTTATTAGCGTGGATGGTAGTAACAGAAGAGGTGTAAATCACTGATATACTGCTGCTCATTACAGAGATCTTTAAAGATAGTAATATACACATTTGCAGCACTTAGCAATGTCTAAATCAGATTTCTGTGACATTCTGTCTTAGGTGCTTAGAATGAAGATAGAGAATGAGGAGCTGAACAAAAGGTGGTTACCTAACCTCTCTGCATCCGCAAAGCCTGTAGATTGCAGGTTATTACAGTGCCTAAATGATAGGGATTTTTTTAGTAAAAAAATTTCTTTTACCTCACTGAAGAGTCACAGATCAAAAAGCAGAGGCTGGAACAAAGGGGATAAAAGCCCATTTTGACTGTCTGCTTTGCTTTACTTTTATGTCTTTGCATTTTCAAAATGTGTTCTACTTGTTTCTTGAAATGCTCTTGCCTGTAGCTCTATACTTCTGAATTCAGTTTATTTCTAAGAATTTGGTCTGATTCATTCACCAGCAAACTCCTAGATAAAAACAGTGCAGGATGCAACAGTGGCTCTTTCTTTCTAGAACACATAATCAATATAAATTTTAGAGCAAGGACAAGAATGTATTCTTCCAACACAAATGAGAGAATAATAAACAGGAAAAACATATCAAGGTAAAAGTGAATAAGAAAGGAAGTTTGAGCTGGATGGTCTTCTGTGTTTGCAGCTCCTTCAGAATTGAAGATCCATGTCAGCAACAGCAGATTCTGGTCCCATTTTAATGCAACATTTATGGCAGTTATCACAGATGTCTATGAACATTGATCTTGTGTATTGGTTCAGTGATAAAATACAGGATTCAAAGGTACAGATCTATTGAAATAAATTGCAACTTGTCTGAACCACATTCCATGTGTCATTTAAAAGTACTGACTGCAAGATTCCAGTCATTAGGCAAGTTTCTGTGCCCTGTGGCATCTTTGGAACTGCAGTAGTGTAAATGAGGTGAGGTTACGGTTTCCTTTCAGCACTAGGGAGAAGGCCACTGCTGTTCCTAACTTCATGTTACTTCATCAGCTTCGGTTTCCTTGTGATGCCAACATTCCTGACCCACTGACCACCTTCTCAGGAGCTGGACTGATCCTGCCTGCTAGCAGAACATACACATGGGTCTTCAGAACTGTTAATTATTCAGTGTAAACTGCCAGATGAAAATAATTTGTATCAATTCACCCTCTAAGAAGTCAGTTCGTCAAAGTGGTTTGAACCACTCCCAGACACTCTTCCAAGACAGATTAGTTTGGAGGCAACTTCATCTTGTATTTCAGATTCCCAGCCCTTCTACCTTTATTTTTGTTTAAATTACTGAATTTTAAATATCTTACTGAAATAAATCATGTTGCAGAGAACCCAAAGCCAACAGAAACTTTTGCAGTAACAGAGATGGGACTTGGGAGAGCACCTACACTCTGCAGGGAGAGGCAGTGAGTGATGAAGGAGCTGTAACAGAAACAAACTTGCCCAAGGAAATGACTGTCAGGAGAAACTGGGGTTGTTATCTTGCAGCACTATGTAAGAAGATGGAATCAAACTCACATAAACACCTTATGGAAAAAAACCCTAACAACAAACCAACAAAAAACCACAAACAAGGTGCTAATGATAGGCAAGAATTTGAACCATGGTTATCTGCAGAGCTAACAAAAACCTAATTTCTTAAATGGAAAAGAGGAAATACTTCAAGACCACTGAAAAATCCATGCAATTAGCTTCTCAGCACAGATGCTACTCAATTGAATTCAAATTAGGGAGTAACAACTCCTATGCTTGCTAAGATTCAGCTGGATTTGAAGTACAAGATTCAAATGTAGATGATCAAACAACAGCATGATTTAACTGTTAGATGTATCAAAAGAACTGAGCCTGGGGCTTGAATGCACATGTGGCTTTAAGCCACTTAATGCAACATGGTACTACTGCTCTCTTATATCACTTCTTCATCTTTTTCATTTTTTCAACATTTCTTTTTGCTTCCTGAGCAATAACACTGCTCATTTGCAAGGGGGATTGCTGTAATCCTAAATTCTCCTTTATTCCCGATTTCATAGTGTGAATGGTTTACTGAACTCCTTCCCATTCTGGATGAAGAGGAGTCACATTTTGCTCTCTACTCATTCATGCTCTCTACTCCAGTTGGCACTTGGGACATATGATCCAAGCCTTAAACTCTCTCCTCCTGCTCTGCTTTCAATTTACCAGTCTCAGAAATGGCCAAGCATCTTCCACACGGAGATGAATCACTTTGATTCCTACTGGCTTGACAACTCAGCTTCTTCTCAGATTTTGCCCTCAAACATTCTGGGTACAGAAATGCATTATGAATGAGTCTGCCCCCATCAGAATCATGTTCAGTGAAAAATGAGGGTCTTTATACTGAATCTACAGCATCAACAGATAGGAGCTCTTTCAGACTTTGAGAGCTCAGTGAGATCAAGAGCCTGAAGGCCAGACATAAACTCCATGGAAGGCCTTCAGATTTCAAAGGGTTCTTCCTGAGACATCTGCAGAAAGCACTTTCTAAACATTTTAAGTCTAGAGCTGTATTTCTAAAGTGTAGAAAATAATTGTCATTTCCCCCTACGTATTTGATTCTCTGTGTAAAAATTGCTGGTCCTCTTTTTTAGTGGTCTTAATAGACAAATGCCTTTCCTCATGATATTTATTGTAAACAGAACTTCCTAGTGCATTGGAGAACATGAGAAAACAAACTTGTACCAGATGTTAGTCACACTATTTAATGCATTATTGGAAGGTACTTGGACATTGTGGTGATAACTACAATATAAAAACCTATGCAGAATAGAAACTAGCAAGCAAGAAGCTTTCCAGCCACAATGAAAATAGAATTAAATTGTCCAACCATGCAGCTCTGGTATTTCTTGTATGCAATCTGATAGGCTTTGTTTTATTCTCTAGAATACTTCATTGGGCCAAATTCATTCCTAGTGTAACTCCATTGACTTTAATAGACTTGAACAAGAGTTTAGTTTAGTCTATTGTACGTCAGATGTTTTATGCATGCAGCATCATTCCTAGGAGAAGATTACTTAAGGATAAAAATGTTATCTATGTTTCAAGTCATGGTCCATCTTCCAGTTGAGACCCAAGAGAGCAAAATATAAATGTCAACAAATTAAGAATTGTCAGGTGCTCATGAAAATAAGTTGAAATGCTTTTCAAAATTGTAATTTTTTTCCCTAGTTCCTTGAGAAACATTTTCATGATGTTGGAGATAATGTTTTATGAGGGGTTTTTGTTTATCCTGTATTTAATTCATCTCTATCTTCATGATTAAGAATCTTCAGTCAGCTACAGAGACTAATTAGGTAATGCTATAACAAGGATTACTGAACTGTAATTATTATTTATTCAAATCAGTGGAAGAATTACCAAGGCTTACGTTAAAGACAATAGAAGCTAATGGAGGACGAAGCAAAGGAGGCCAGTAGTGATTTTAACTGCATATTGTCAACCACCCAGCAGTGCAAAAGTAGCCATCTAACTGACATCCTGAAATAGGGGCCTGCTGATACTGGCTCGTGAGTCATTCATTTCAAGTGTATTTTTAAATATGACTTCTTTTTAAAGAAATAACATTTGGAAAAAAATTGTATGTAGTGGGTATGAGCACTAGTATTACTAGCTGGTTGCTGAAATATACTGCCAGGAAAAAGCTGCAGAGTTATACTTGCTTGGTATTTTCACTGCATTTAAAATGTGGGGTTTTTGCTCATTCTCTGAAAGACTCCAGACTGCTTAATTGTTGCAAATGCCCACAGCTTTTCATCTGCAGTTTTAACCCACCAGTTACTTCCCAGCTGCACTTCTAGCATTCAAAAAAAACCCAAAACAAAACAAAAAACCACAACAATTCCAGCTGCATTTTAATTTCACTGAAAAGTTTCAACACTCCCCAAATGCAACAGTGCCTAGTTGAACTACCCAAGGGCCTCCTTCCCCTCACGCCCTTCCCTCCCCATATGCTCCAGCTAACGCACTTGTCAGAGCTAGTGCAATCTACAGGTACATTATGGCATAGTACCAGGGTTTAATCTAGGCAAAGATCCTGATCTAGAGATAAACTGGCTGACACAGAATATCATTAGCAGCCCAGATTTAGTTTCCTCTGATGTAGCATGAAAGTCTTTGATTCAGGTGAACAAAAAAGTTTTAATTCTGGTCAATCCAAAAATATTTCCATTTTACCCAGCTGGGTGAATTTGGGATTTTGTGTAAACTGCCTTGCATTTTGTTGTACTTTCTGGAAATGGGGCCTGATGCCACTTAGGACTCTAGGTGCTAGTAATGCAAAGAGAAGAGGCAGCCATTTAAAGCTGCAACTCCCTTTGTAGTTCTTCCCTGCTTTTGGGCTTCCCAGATCCCAGATTTGTGTCTCTGCTTCTCTGTTAACGTGATTCTCCAAAAGTCATGGGAGATGAAGAAAGCAGGGCATGTATGTGTGTGTGATTTTAACAATGTGCATGTGTTCTTCCAAGGGATACTCAAAATGTAAAATCATTTGATAGAGATTTTATTCCCATTGATAAAAGAAGAAACGTGCTTGTTTTCCTCCTGTGCAGCCTCAGGTCACATGTATTTCTCTCACTTCATGTGGATACATGAGGAAGGGCATGTGGCAGTGCATGATCACAGCCTGAGAGGATACCACAAAAGACCCGAGATGCAGACATGGCTAGGGCTTGACTGCATGAATAAAAGTTCAGTGTGTAGGACCCTGAATTCCCCTGAACTCCTGCAAATTCGAGGACTGTCATTTGCCATGGGAATCCATGAGCTAAATCCTTTTCTCTTAATGAACTTTTGGGCTAGTGAAACCTTGGGGCTACAGCAATACATCACCATCACTATGAGATTTAAGAGATTAGTCCATTTGCCTTTACTTCCACCAATATGTGTCCTTACAGTCCATTTATTGGAACTATGGAATGTCTTCAATGCAGTGTCTTCAACACTAGACTAACACTTCACAATGATTTCCTTGCTCCAAGCAATGTGTCACCTTCAGCTCAAACCTGAGGATACAGGTCATAAACGTTAATGTCCAGATGGATGATATGTATTGAAAACACAATTTTGTATTGTTAGTTTCATATAATGTGCCTGATTTTTTTGTGTCTGAGCTCCAAAATGCTGCAACAAAGATGTAGTTTTGCTACATAATCTTCTTATTTGTTTTTTAAATCTTTCATTCAGATTTATGCAGATGTTCAGTCTGCAGCTATGCAAAATTTCAGATGGTTGTAGACACAGAAAACAAGACCGCAAGTGTTTACATAAGCAAAATCCCTCAGCAATGCTGACTTGAAAACCTGAGCTGACTGTCCCCACTTCATCTCTGCATAGTCGGCTGATTAGCATTTGGTTTTTAACTTACCTCTTCAAAGTACAGCAAGTGTATAGCTTGGTTCTTCTGAAGCATTTATAAGTTTTTACACAGCTGAAATGGAACTTCAGATGTCATCTCACTGATCCCATCTGTCCTTGGACTTGCGTAAAAAATACAGATACACACTTCCACACTCAGGAAAATGTTCCTGGGTACTACTGACACACATTGCTACGTTTCAACCACGCTATTATAAAAGCCCCTCGGAGCAAAGACATCTTTTTTATTTTTGTGCGGCACTTAGCATCATAATGTCCCAGTCTGTGACTAGGGCCCTGAGATGCAATGGGAATAGCAATAATGTTGCAATACAGGCATTTGGAAAATTCTGCTCAGCTGGCTTTCTCTTGCAGGAATTTGGCTTTGCTCTTGATGAGGTCATGTGAAAAGAGCATTTATTTATTTATTCATTATTTTTGCATATGTACAAAAAGGTTCTGGAAGTGCACCCTCAGCACCTTTTACACAGCTACAAATTATAAAAATAACACTAAAGCAAAGTGCAGAGCAGCCACTTGAAAACAAGTAGTTAAAAATACACTTGGCAAATGAAAAGCTGGAATCACATTTCTATACCAGTGAGAGTCTGCCCCCATCAGAGTCATGTTCAGTGAAAAATGAGGGTCTTTATACTGAATCTACAGCATCAACAGATAGGAGCTCTTTCAGACTTTGAGAGCTCAGTGAGATCAAGAGCCTGAAGGCCAGACATAAACTCCATGGAAGGCCTTCAGATTTCAAGTGACTTTCTTGACACAGCAAAGATGGGTGGTATCAGTATGTGTGAGATTCCCTACATTGCTCTTCTGTGTTCCTATTAATCAATAAATTGTACCTATTCTTCCAGCTATTCACATCTCCTCTATTATATAAAAATAAGGACCAGAGTCACACCTGATATCAAATGTTGAGATAATTTTCCCATCGACAGTTGCATAGGAAAGTAAAGATACAGCAAAAATTACTGGGTCCTTACTAGGTTAGGGTCTCTCCTAAGATAGAAGTGATGGCTATCTGTTCCTGTTGCATTTCAGACTGTTTCTTTGGATTACAGTTACATGAAAAATCAAAATACTTTATGGAACTAGTTCTCCTGAAAGTTTTAAAATCATCTTCTGGGTGATGTTCTTTGTGAACATGGCTTTGTACTCTGGAAAGATGTAATGGTTTAGTCATTCAGGCTGATTAGCTTTGTCAGGCACTGCAAATTGAGTGATCTTCCTTAGGAGTAGTATTTAGGGTTTCTCTGTTCTAAATATAAATTGTTTTGGTTTAAATATAAAGTAACTTTTTATCTTGCTTTGTTTGAAAAATGCACCCACATCTGTCTCACTTACTGGTGTGATTCATCAAATGTCATGAGCTACATAAAGATATGCTAACTTGAATTTCAGAGGAAATGCTCGGAAGGACCACCCAGATGGAAACATTGCTGATGCTGGAGACCCCACTGCATGCCCTCAAGGTCAGCACTGGACAGCTGTGGGTACTACCAGCAGGTATGATATGGAAGGTAGGGCCACAGGAGGTGAAGCACTTCACAGAACCAAAAGCCCCACAACTGGAACCTGATCCAGCACTGAAACAGTGCCCAGAAACAGCATTTGGTTCCATTTCAGTGATAAGAAGAGTGAGTACAAAGTTTAAGGAACCAAACTAAAGTTTATAAGGTTTAATGTCTGGGCCTGCCATTCCTTCAGGAGTAAAGAATATAGAGAAAAAAAATCTCAAACATCTTCAGACATTCACAGCAACCTTAACAAAAGCGTGATAACTTAAAAGTATAATGAGTTTCTACTTGCTCCGCTGAATTGTAGGGACTTCTCTTATTGACAAAAATATATGCAAAAAAGTCACTGACTATAATTTAGGGACTTTACATCTATAATACAGGAATTAAAATAATATTGCCATTTCTCACAGCAGTGTCAAAATGAGCATTCATTTATGTTTAGCAGGCAGAGTACATCCCTACATAACAGTCTCAATGAAAAAATGCAAAATGAAAGTCTTCAGTGTGAATAAACTAATATCAAGCTCTTCCAAAAACCAGCTCATCTCACCTCATCCGAGCCAAGTCACAACTGAAGTAATTTCATCATTTTTAATTCTGTTGCTTCATTTGGGCACACCAGCAGCATTTAACATCTATTAGGTACTTCCAGCAGCTTACCTAAATATAGGTAACCTTACCTAAATATATTTATATGAATGCAAAGACTACTTTTGTCAGATTTTTACAAAATCAACTAGCTTGAACCTTGCAGCAACAACTTGGATATTCTGTATGGTTTCTGCCAGTTCTGGAAAAGGTATTGTCTACTGACAAGCAATTAGCTTCCTGCTATTATTAAAATTATTCGATGGCGTTTTTGCCATCTGTTATGGTGTGTACTCTTCTTTAATGCAATGAAATATGTCACTTAAAGAACAGTGCAGGGGAGAGAGACTTCTACACAAGCAGGACCTACCTCAAAAAAAAACACACGAAAAAACTAGGCACTCAGAACGGTAATCTCTTTTCATATAGTGCCAAAAAATGCAATGTCTTTCACAGATAATTATGTCCCCAAATGACCTTACTGATGCAAAATCTTTTCTTGGACTGCTTTCTTCCATCTGGTAACGTTAGAAAATGTTATAACCTAGACTATTGTTCATTAACAAAAGGAAACCTGTTACTTCTTCCAGCAACAGTATTAATTCATAATAACTTGAGGGTAGGAGAAGAAGTTGTGTTTTCTGGGTGATTTGCATTTTATTTAAAAAGGAATTGCGGTCTAGTGAAATCCTAAAGAAATGGAGGTTAGCTCTTAGTTGGCAATTTCCTTTCTCCTTCTGAATAGTTAAGCAGTTATTTATCACAATTTAAAGATGTTTTCTTCCAGATCTTTTGGCCTCACAATATTTATTTTTTGAAAGCTCTAGGTGATGTTGAAAGTTTAATGCTTTTCCAAACAAACAGGCATTTCTTTTATGACATTTTTATGGTTATGAAGTTAATTGTATCTCAGACCTCCTGTGAGTCACTCCAAGTGCACCCCGGCAGGGATCACTCTTCATGTCAGATGTAGAGGTGAACATCCCCTATTTTCAGAAGAGTCTACAGTGCTCTGTAGAGCAGCCAGTCTCAGCCCAGACATTCAGTCAGTTTCTGGCATTTATGTCACCTCCCCAGGGAGTCTATGATGAGGTCTCATATTTAAGTGATGATTAGAAGAAACAAAGCATTAGATAACATCTAGGATATTTTAAGTAGTTTATGCTTGTGTCTGTCTTGCCTATGCACCATTCTTTGGATGGACTGTGTTCACTGAGCCCTCATTAAGTCTCTGTGACTTATTCACAGGTAACTGACATTTCAGAAAGTACACCACGAACCTCATCGGCATTTTGCAGAGTTTGTACAGTCATTGGTCATTCTTAGACAAGTAATGCCTTCAGGCTCAGAAGGAGTTTGATTGCATGTTCTCAAGGCCATTGGGTTGGCTGTGTCTTTATGGGTACTCGGTATTAGTTAACAGGCAGCTGCCTATAAGCTAAAGTTTTCTGAATTGAAACATTGCAATTGTACAGAAAATATTTCCATAACCAGTTCTGTCAACCTACAGTTCCTACGGAGTCTTACGCAAAAGAGAAACTCTTCACCTCCAGACTACAGAGTTTGCATTTTTCCGTGGAGGAAAAAAGAATCATTTGAAACAAACAAGAAGGTACATTTAACAGTCCCATGCAATATATTAATAATTATCAACCACAGAGACTTGGGTCCAGAGCCAACCTCTAGTCTAGAAGTATTGAAGACATCTGCAACTACTGGAGGTGGCTAGGAGGCAGCTCAGCGTTCAGATTAAGAAGGAATTTCCTATACTGCAAGGTATTGCTCAATGCTAAGGGGAAAAAAACCCCAACACACAGGAGCTATGGGAGCCATGGAAAAGGAAACAAGGTTGTTTATCCTCCTTTGTTATGTTTTTGTAAACAGGATTGTAAGATGAGTTTTAATTCTGATTCATGTTGGCAAATTTTCCTCCCTCTAACTACAGTTTTACAAGTCTTTGAACACTGACTGGTGTTGCCAAAGAACAACAGTGTTAACCTACAACATCAGTTGTCCCTATAACTCGGACTCTGATGGCAGACATTTAGGGCTTTTGCATCTTTGTCTTGAGGTATATATATTATTTTCCTTTTTAAGCATCTTAAAACATCAGTGAGGGTAACAAAGAAAGTTTAATATTAACATTAAATTAAACCAATTACATGAGATTAAATGCAGCCAAACAGACTCCAAAGATCTAATAGAAGATAATTCTAAGAGGGAGATGTCTGGAAAGAAGCAGCAGTGAAAGAAACAAATTAATGGTGTTGAAAGCCTGTTTTGAAAGCAAACACCCAGTTTGTGCTATTTTGCACAGAGCATGCCACATGGCTGAAATGGAAATATGAGTTTTGTGCAGAATAATGAAGCCAGCATGCACTGAAAAAAATCTTTTGCCACATCTCATGAAGCAATCTCAATTGTTTAGAGCTAGAGAACTGAAGGTTATTAGGAGATAAAAAGAGGAGCATCTCCAACACCAACTGGGACTCTGCAAGTTCAGGCAGAATCTGGCAATCCACAAGGCTGGAGGTCAGGAGACCCCAGCCATCACAATGGGGCTCAAACATCCCTCTGCCTTAGCTGAGAAAGGAGGACCTCTTTCAATCTGTTTCTCTTAAGCATGCACATTTGAGGGAGACTCAGTCACTGACGTGACTGAGTTGCTGAGCACACACTCTCAAAGCACATCTCAGTGCAACTGCTTTCTCCTCAGTTGGAAAGCAACTGGGGAAAAGAAACAAGCGAAACCAAACCAAATCAAATTAAACCAAACCAAAACAACAAACCAGAACTTAAAAGTCTGCAGGAAACTTTGAAAAAACTAGACACCTGATGAAAATTATCTCTGTGGGTGCAATGACCAACACAAAGTGCCTGTGTGAATAACTAAATAATACTGTTTCCAGATCCCGTATCTGAGAGGCAAAACAAAGAGGAAATGTTTCGTTATGACCATGTTTATATTATTATCATCACATCTTAACCTTGCACTTCATTGCTAATCAAAAATGATCTTAGTAACTCAAACACTCTAACTTAAGGACATAACCACTAACCAGCAAATATGACATTAAAACCTTTTTGGATAAAACAATAATTGCTGCATTTGAAAATATATCTCAACTTGTTTGTGTGAAAAAAAATTTCAGGCCTGAATATTCTGTGCTTGTGTTGCAGTGTTGGCCAAAGGGAAGATTATAGGTTTTGTTAATGTAGAACAGATCTCTTCACAACTGCTCTTCTGAGACATAGTGGGAATAGCAACCTTAACCTTGGCAGGGCAGTGGAATGGGAGCAGCAGGAGTGACATTTTGCCAGCCATCTCAATAATCCAACTAGACTTGGAACAGATAATAGTTGGAAGAATCTAGTAACTCATTTATCCTCAGTTGGATCCAGCAGTCGAGCCAATCTATCACAGGATTAGAGAGACGTGTTGTCTAGGTAAGGGGGTTGAGCACTTAACTGGTAAAACATGTTGTTCTCTCAAAGATGTCACAGATTCCTTTCTCTCTTGCAGGGTTTTTGGTGTTTAGGAGGGTTTTTTTCTGAAAGCATATTGTATCCCCTGTATAAATTGGTATACTTCATTGTTACCACAGGAATGAAGAGCTGGAAATTTGTTTCCCACCACGTCTGTCTTGCATTTTATCTACTTAAAGTAAGGCAGCCTTCTCTTGAAGCAGAATGCTTGCATTTGACACCAACAGAGTGTCATGTCCAAAAGGCCAGTTGTTTTTCATCCAGCTGTAACAGTTGAGAGAGCTGACAAAATGGAAACATTTCTTTGCTTCTTGTTGTCATCTATCTTGTAGAGGTGGAAACCAATGCAAGGCAGAGGAAAATACAGCTTTCAAACTCTTAGGTAGAAAGTATTCCAAGTTTGACCCTGTGTAATCCTAGAGCCATGAAGAGGCCTGAGTCTCTCTGTGCAGGTTAGATGGCTCCAAAGATCATGGGCTCCTTCTACATCCCACTTGCCAGAGCCACAAATTACCTCTGAGCTTCTTTCATCTCACCTCCATGTCCCCAGTGAAGGAAGGCATGGTGGAAAAATAATGCTTCCTCTCCTCTGCTTCTGCAATGGCTTCAGCATCTATTGCAACACAGGTGAGTCTAGCCCCAAGAGACACAAGAGAGTATGTCACAGAGGGACCAAGAACTGGTGCAGGACTTGTATCTTCATTAGTTTTGCATCTATTTTTATCATTTTGTTTTGGATTTTTTTTTTCTCTGCGTGAAGCTGCCTCAGATATGCCCCTTATCACAAAGGAAGACTCTGAATAATTAATTCTCAACATAATGGTCCCACTTCATAATTAATTTATTCATTCTCTTGCTGTATAACTGTTTCTCTACTTAACTGACTGACTTTGGTAATAGTTCCCTGCATAATTGATTCATATTGCTGTTGATTCCCCCATTTTTATTTAATATCAGAAATGATTTGCTGTATAACTGCTTCATTGCTTAACTCATTATCTACACAATTGCTTGGTATCATAATTGATTCACTGCTTAACTGTCTCACAGGATAATGAACAGCAAGTAATGGCCATCTACTTTTCACCATTTCCCTTGTCTACATCAGCCTCTTCCATTCTTCATATGACCCAAAACCTTCCAAAGCCTTCCTGACATCTATATTACCCCCTCAGGCCAATACAAAATGTCACTTCTATCATCAGTCCCCTGGTCCTTATTCTGATGCCTCTGGTCCCCGTTAGTGTCCTTCCCTATCGCTCTCCCAGCTGCATCACACAGAGTCAGTAGATCTTCAGCCCTGTATCTGTCATATATTCACAACACATTCTCAGCCTGTTTTTCAAACTTTTGTGCTAATCATTTCTGTCCTCCTTTCACCACTTAGGTTGATGTCTGTCACCTCCATGGACATTTTTGCCTACTGACTCTTGTAATCTCTCTTATGCACATTTGTGCCTGGAAGACACACGTGAACTACACCACAAAGCCTCCACTCTGCCTCCTCCTTGAAATCTTCCCTCAAACCCACACTTTCTGCACTGCACACAATGCCTGCTACACCAGAGGCCACTACAGTATTACTATCCTCATATGACAGTAGTAAAACTTTAAAACCGCTGACAGCACATCCAGATTGCTCATGCATCCTTGCACACACCATTGCACTGCTCCTGATCCCAATTCTCTTCATGGCATATTATGTCCTTCTTAAAAAGCACACGTAGGCTGGTGACTTTGTCTTGTATATTTGCACTGCCCTGCCTGAGACACCTGGGAAAAACTGTAAATAATAAATGCATTTCTGGAAAGTTAAAAAGCCAACACACAATCATCCTTAGGAAAAAAAAATTCTTCCTGTAGAGATGACCCCCAATTTCCAATCTACTTGTTCCCTTTTCACTTGCTTGGAAATTGTATTTTGTTCTGAATCTTCTGCCAATATGAGCCAGATCTCTGATGAGCACTTAAAATGCAGCACGGAAAGTCCTGCCTGACAATCCCACTGCAGGATCCCTTTAGGAGAGAAGTAATGGCCGTTTAGCAACTCAGAGGATCAGGTCAATTGGTTTAAACCCTGTCTGGCTCCCAAGACTGAATTGGAGCGGCACTGACAGGCAGCACCATTAGCAGTTACTGCTGCCATCTATGGGTAGGATCATTCTGGCTTTATGCCTCAGCGATTCTATCTTCGTTACGAAAAAATACACCTGTTCTCATATGTAAACAAATATAATGGAAGAAATTACACACTCATCACTGACTTCTCCCCTGGCAAGAAAACAAAATAACAGAGGAAAGACTTCACCTATGCAACCACCTGAAAAGGAGAAGATTTCGAACACTCAAAATTATAATCTGCTGTAGACAAGAAAACAATGGCATAGCTTTATTTTCAGTCTTCAGTATGTTGGGTGCTGCCTTCACTTTAAAACCACTGGAGCATGCTCATCCCTGATATAACAGCACTGAAATTACTCGAAATGCACCTTATCATTTGCATATTCATTTGAAAGCTGTTACAGCTCTTTTATTTTAATCCCTTCAACATGGGAAAGCATTCATGCACTGGTGGCTCTCACTCTTTTCCATCCTGGGAGGGTTTTAGCTTTTCCCATTTAGAAATAAGATTAGTTTGGGGTATTCATCACCTCTGACGGCTGTTAATCCCCTTGAACTCTATACAGTTACTTTGTGAAAACATTTGCGGTAAGCAACAGGACTAGTCAATGCTATTTTGGGTTGCACCTGTGGTCCATTTAGGTCATTAGTCTTTCTCTGACAGTGCCTAGTCCCAGATGCTTGAAGGGCGAAGTGAAAAACCTCAATAGTAGAGAATTAATGCAAGGGCATAGCAACCAGACCCTTGCTATTGTAGGTAACTGCATCACAGAATCCCTTTCACAAGCCAACTATCATCATGTAAGAACTGATTTCAGTTTTTGATCCCTCCTGTTTCCTGTTGAGAAGCTTTCCATGAGGACTGTCCTGTCGAGTAAAATCCTTTTACATTTATTTATGGCCACTTCACACTGAATGTTCCTTTACCAATAACGGTCTTTCAGCAAACAGTAGTTCTTTTCTCTTTTTTTGTCTAATTTTACACTTCCATTTTGTTTACTAGTGAAAACAAGATCCCCTCTCAAGCTTTGTTTTTCTTAGCTAAACAAGCCAGTCTCTTTTTAATCACCTGCAACAGAAAAGACTCTTCACTCGCCTTAGTTATCCTGTTGACACAAGGGTCTCAGTTTGAATATTATTTCATCTTTGCTGTATTGAAGTGACCAGAATGATATTTTGTATTTGAAATTACATTATGCTCAAGGGTCAATGAAACCTTCCATGTGAACCACTGAAAATATCCTACTTGATACACCTTAGGGTTACATTTGCTTTCCTTGCAGCCATAGCACATTGATGGGTCAACCAATACTTCCCAGAGCTCATTTTATCCTCTCCTTCAATTTTCACCTAAAAGTACAGCAGATGCTGAAATTAGTCCTTATTTTGCACTTTGCATTACTTCTCATTTCTGTTACACCAGTTTTTAAGGTCATTCACCACTTCTTAATCTTTCTCTGCAGATCTCACTTACAACCAAGGGGAATATAACTCTGTAGATCAGTGAATGCTGTGTGCCTGCAGGGATAAAGTTTTCAGGACACTAAGCATTTGCTTCGTTTATAGTCTTGAAGCAGTATCTAATGACTTTCAAGGGGCAATGGATAGATTAAAGCCAAGCATTAAGCAACTTAGAATCATGAGATAGCAGAAAGATTTTTGTCTTGTCCTCTTCTGGCTTGCAACTACACCACTTATATTTCTTTGTGTAGAAATTAGTCCCCAACACCCAGTTACTGAAATGTATAGCTCTGAAGCTACTGCAGTCTACTGAAGGTGCCTCCAGAGCTCCATGAATCTACCTGCTGATTAGTACATAACAATCTTCAACATGGAGAAGGTCAAAACAGAGGATCTGGAAGATCACAGAATTCTGGAATGGCTTGAGTTGGAAGGGACGTTAAGGACCACTTAGCTCCAAATCCCCTGCCATGGGCAGGGACACATTCCACCAAAACAGGCTGGGTCAAAGCCCCATCCAGCCTGGCCTGAACACTTCCAGGGATGGGGGATCCATAGCTTCTCTGGGCAACCTGTGCCAGTGCCTCACCACCCTCACAGTAAAGAATTTCTTCCTAATATCTAATCTACACTGAGCCTCTTGCAAGTTTAAAGCCATTCCCCCTTGTCCTATCACCACATGTCCTTGTAAGTAGACCCTCTCCAGCTTTCTTGTAGGCCCTCTTTAGGTACTGGATGGCTGCTATAAGGTGTCCCTGGAGCCTTCTCTTCTCCAGACTGAACAATCCCAATTCTCTCAGCCTGTTCTCATAGCAGAGGTACCCCAGCCCTCTGATCATGGTCATGGCCCTCCTCTGGACTTGTTCCAGCAGGTCCATCTCCTTCTTATGTTGGGGACCCCAGAGCTGGATGCAGTACTCCATGTAGAGTCTCATGAAAGCTGACTAGAGGGGGAGAATCTTGACCTGGCAACATGGCACTGAAAAGGGAAAAATATTTTAAAAGTTGATCTCTGACACAAAGACACAAAGTCAGTTGAAGTAGATCTCTGTAGCTCGTGGTAGTGACTTTCTTTCCCTTAGAGAAGATGAAAAGGGGCACTGTGTGATAGCCAGGATGTGTGGGTGCATTGACCCTGAATAGGCTGGCTTCAGTTACAGTTACAGCCTCTATCCGTACAGCACTTATTGCACACATCATCTGCCATCGTGGCCAAGTACAGAAGACAAGTGCAAAATGCAAACTGGCAGATCATATAAAATGAAATACTACAGCAGCCTTTCAGTTGCTGTAGCAAGTGCATGGCTTTGAGAGCAATCACTGAAGGAAGTTATCAAAGAAAATACCCATAGATGAAATCACAACTGCCTGCAGACTCACAAATGTCAGCAATTACTGCCGTGCTAATGCCAGGCAATGTGCATACAACAGCCTAGCAAATGCAGTAAACATTAGACAAGTTTCTGCTCTTACTTACAGTGAAAACATACACTGCTGTGCAGCTCAGCCCACGAATGCCCCTGAATGTGTGCCAAGGGGGTTGAGAAATGGCTATTCATGTCGTCTCCGTGTACAGTAGTATCTTTCTGATATACTGAAGTAATATTTATAGTTTGCTTAGTAAAAACAGAGATGGTTTCTGCTGTTCTGCTTTACCACCCACAGCAGCTGGAGGGAGGTGCTGCTATAGATGCTGGCTCTGTGTGCATGCATTGTCCCAGCCGCGGTGACAAGCCAAGCTATGGAGAGTGGTCTATACATCCACATGATTCCACCTTCATACCGATTTACTGTAACTACTGATTCTGGTAGGAAAAAGAAAAGATGCCAAATGCTTTCGGGGGGGTTTGGGATTTTTTTTTTTTAACATGCATTTAGAAAAAAAATCAACTTGTTCTAAAACAAGTGGGATAGACCCTTTTTTTTTTAACATGCATTTAATAGAAAAAAAATCAACTTGTTCTAAAACAAGTGGGATAGACCAATTTCTTTTCGTACTAATTTCCTACAAATATTAGGTGCACATATCTGAACAACGGCACATAAGGAAAAGGCCTAATTTTCCTGTATTTCCCAGAAACCTGTATTTCTGGCAGAACTGAACACACAGAACACTTGACCCACGCTACTAGGGCGTAGGGCAACTGTTGAATGGTTAGGGCTCCAGATTCCCATGCCCGTCACTTGGTTCATAACTTCGAGCCCCGAAATCTCAGTCACACTGCAGACAAGGTTCATCTGGAATGTGCTTTTCTCTGCTTGAGCTTCTGCCTTCGTTCAACGGGAAAACAAACGTCATCCTGATAACAAGAATCGAATATAGGGGATAGTCAGGTAGAGAGCACCTGAACAAACAGAAGATAAAAGGTTGATTAATAAGGAATTGTTTTACTTTATTAAGCATGAAAAGGGTAGAACGTAGGGCATTATTTTAGCTTAGGTAGCGTAAAAACAATGTATTCAAAAGGAAGAAAAACTAAATGCAGCTGGACTCAGGATCTGGCAGTATGTGCCAAAGTCAAAGGTGAAAAGATCAAGCTGATGAAGACCATCAGCCTTCCTCCCTACGACCCCCGGACGACCACCAGAGACCATGGGACTAATGCCAAGTAAGAGGAGATGAAGATTATGATAATGATGTCCAAGAACTAATTGTAATAATGGCCACCTATTCCTGGAAATAATGAATATGTATGAGTTTTAATGTATATAGACTGTGAAGTTTTTGTCCCTGGTTGCACAAGTTTGGTGGAGCGATGCCCCTTGTGCCCAACGCCGAATAAACAAATCCCTGCTCCTCAGAGATACAAGTCTGTGAGTTCTTTTCCAGCCTGTTCTCGGCATCCATTCAGCGCGGGGTCGGGCAGCAGGCAGCGGATCGTGCCTGTCCCGCAGCACCGGGACAACCCTCCCTGCCAAAATACGCTTTTTCCCTTCGATCCAGGCTGAGACAGCCCGTGCGTGCCGCGGGGCCCGCACCGCGCGGCCCCAGGCTCTCCGCTCGGGGTGACCCTCCCGTTTCCCGCCCCGGTTATTCCATGAGCGC
>NW_008685448.1:0-11603 GCF_000695815.1 Acanthisitta chloris
AGATAAAATTAATTTATGTATGTAGATAGCAGTACAATAACATGTCAAACTACCAAAATATTACAGGAACTCCTTTTTTAGTGAACTCAGCTTCCAGTAATTGTAGGTATTATTGGTAAGAATAAGTACTTTTTTTACATGGACATAAGAGATGACTGCTACTTTAAGCAGTCCTTAAAACTGCTCCCTTATTCCATTTGATTTTTTAGTGAAGGCAAATAAAGAACATTAGGACACAATAATTTGCTAGCAGCTCCTGCAGCCACAGGATAACATGGGTGTCTTTAGGTCATCCACCATCTCCTGTCCCTTGTGTTCTGACTGCTTATCACATCTCATGTGTGACTGCTCTCTGTCTCTGGGGAATTCTTTACTGAATTCTCTTAAAATCTTATCCTGAAGTCTGCAGTGTTACTCTGCCTACACGCCTTTTCCTTTTGTTGTCCTCTTTCATATGACCTGTTTTTCCTAATTCTCTGTACTTCCTTATGTCTACCTCATTTACCATCTGTTTTGTTTTTCACATTCAGGATAAACTGAGCATTCTGCAGTGCTGGTGTGTCTGCTGAGATTCTGGTTCAAAGCATGAGCTTCCCATTGCCTGAGCTGCTTGACTCAAGTCTTCCTAAGAGGTGAAATTTTAGACATGGAGATCTTGTTGGAATAATTCCTTCTGATTTTAAAGGGACTAAGAGTTCCTCCATATACTGTGGGATTGAAGTATCATGTATGTACAATAAATACAAACCACAAAAATAATGGAAACATTTTGTTTTCCTTTGACCTTTTCCTTGTGTAGTAGGGGCATGGTTGGTTGGAAGTACAGTATCAATGGTGTTGAACAAAAGCTGTGTGTTATTATGAAGTGGTAGGTGTTCTGCCTTGCAGCATAGTCCTGCCTGAAGAGATGCCTGTATCCAGCAGGTGTCTGGCAAGGATTGTGTTGATCAGTCCACAGTACTGTCCTCCCCTCCTAAGGAAGCAAATTTATCTCTGTACCAAGGACTAACGTGAGACTTACCAAAGAGAGAAGTCTCATTTAAGATCTATTTAGAGATGGTGAGTAAGACTTAAATATTTTGCAGCCCTTTTACTGGCCTTGCACAGGGGTATGAACTTCACCCTGAGGCCACAGTTTGTCAATACATTAAGTCTGACTTTAGAGCTCCTGGCACCAGATCAAAAAATCTGAGTTGAAGTAGTGATCCATTGTCTTATTGTGACAGTTCAAATGCATTAAGAAATGCTAACATTCTGGCAGGCTTCCTGTGAGATCAGGCACATCTGTCCCTAACATCATAACTTGAGCTTTCGTCAGCCCTAAGCAGGTTCTATCTATCCCAAGCAGGTAGCAAACCCCAGTGGTGTGTGTGTGACGTTATATCTCACCATGGCTTCCAGATAGCTAGGCAAAAGTGATTCTGGGGATTACTCAGGAGCAAATCATGCTTTATTGTATTGAAATCAAGCTCAATAAATAGAGAAGAACTGAGGTAGACAATTACTTTATTGCCCGATTTTTAGTTTGTAAATGCTGGTGTTTGATGTCTAGGTTTGTAGAAGTACCCATTCTATGTTCAGGACAGGTCATGGAGTGGCTTAATCCATTATGATATCACAAATTTAAATGAACTTGATCATCTTATTCCAGAGCATACTGCACTTTTGTTTTCATCTAATGAGTGTCCACTATTCCATTTGGCATGACTGACTGGCATTTCATCAGGAAAGGTTAAAGACTTCACTGCATTTATTAAACACAAGATTGCATTCCATTGCCAAAAATGTGGACAGCTGCACAAACACTAATATGATTCATGGTTGCTGAAACGTAATTTATACAGATCTTTCATTTACTCTTCCTCAGCAGTACCACTCATGTTCAAGAAACTGTCATCACATGAATGTTAAGGAGTGAAGATTTTCCAAAACTGCTGCTTAAAGTTCCAGCTCAAGATCAAAGGGCAAAGTTGGGGGCAAAATATGATAAAACAAGACAAATCGTACTGAAAGAGAATGTCAAGTGAAAAACATAGTGGTTTTATCAAGTCAAAAATGTAAACCATGAATTTCAGGTCAAAGTAAAAGAACTGCTTTAGTAATTTCAAAGCATTGTGTTTTGATTCAAAATTTTAACTTAGTACAAACTATATTATATTTCTTTAAAATGTTATTTCTCATGAACTCTGTTTTGAGAGATATGCTACTCTGAACATTCCTCAAATCTTTGTGTTAAAATTTAATACCAACAGAAATTTATACTTTTCTGAAATAATCTTTTGGATCTTTTGGCTGTTTTATGAAGAAAGTTGGGTTTTTTTCCTGTGAGCAAAAGATCTGATTCTTTACCTGTAGGAATAGCAGATCAAATGCTGAAGTATCCAGCAAATGTCAAAACCATCCCATGCATTGTGAATCTGAATGATGAACAAGTGAATTTTAAGCACTTTCCATTTAAAACCTCAGGTCTTAATGACAGAGCAACAGGAGAGTACTGATAGAGTGAGGAGCTATATGCAAAACAGTTAGCCTATTTCCAGGCCTGTTGCACAAGCACACCTAGAACAAAGCTCTTTTTATCCCCTGCTTTTCCCTCTTCCAGAGAGTATCTTCATCACCATAATATGAATGATGACAATTTAAACATCTTGTCAGTCTTGACCAAAAGGCCCTCTGGCTACACCTGTGTTATCTTCACAGAGTAGTTCTGAAGCTGGGATGACAGACAGCCATTAGTGATTGTTAACTTGATGATTCATGATTTTCCCTCTTGACAGTTAAAAGGACCACTGAAGGTGGATTTACCATTGATCAGTTCTTACACATAAGGTTGGAGCTGAGGTAATATGTAATCTATAACTGGCATTGCAGGAGAGGTGTTAACTCCATTTCACTCTGATTCCTGACCTGGAGAGATTCCCGCATGTTTTTTCTTTGGGCTCCCCACCATGTAGGTACACGTAAATACAGGCAATCTGCCTGCTCAGTCTTGGTTCATCTGAAGTCAAAATGGTGAGAGGCATAAGCCCACACAGATCTTGGTTTATAATATGAATGTCCATTGAACCCTAACCAGTCACATGAGAAAACCCCATAGAAATTTTTCACTTCTCCCATAATGATGTCTCATGTTAAAATTAGTTATCTTGGTTATGAAAGACCTTTACTATTGCACTAAATCCATGTACTCTTTTTGTCACCTAATCTCAAAATACAGACACATCACCTTGACACTGATAAATCTTATTTTAATAGCCATGAAAAGAATCGTTGATAGAGACTAAAAATCATATATGGTAGTGAGAGCAAAACTAACAGGACATTTCTAATTTTCTACTCTTGAATTTTAAGCCAAGAAATTATCTGTCTCTCTGAAACAGTTTATTGTACACATGGCAGAAGTAATGCATCTCCCGTTCTAACTGGAGTCTCAAAAATTTGAGAGTATTAGTGTATTTATAGAAATAAGTGACAGGAGATGAATTGCTACCATTAACAACATGACTGACTGAAGCATAGTAGACTGTCTGACAAAAATCAATCTCATTCTTTCTTTTCAATCTAAAAAGTATTCTTTTTTTCTTGAGTAGAGCTGAATTCACCTTATTTGACTGAATATTAAATAAGTGACAGAAAATATGCAGCATAAACTCTTTAGACTTATATTAATTCAAAGTGAATAATGTAAGTATTTATCCTTTACAGTGAAGACAAGAGAATTCTGTCCATTCTAGGTTTTCATAGAAGAAAAATAAATTATCCAGACATGGGCATCTAAAACACTAGGGTATTTTGAATATATGAAACTTACCAACATTAGTGTAGTTGAAATTATGGATGTCTGAAATATATAAAATACTTTTTAAGCATACTTGTAGAGAAAGTATCTGATATAATCAACTTATAGGTGACAATTACTTGACCTTGTAAAAGTAACATTTTGTTGCAGAAGGAAAAACTTACTTAGTAGTATTTCTATTATCAACTGAAGAGTAACATAAAAAGGATGATTATGAACACTGATGCACCTTGATTTACAGATGAACTCAAAACATTCTGCAGTCAGTTTCTATCTGAAAATTAGTGTCTGAATATCTGAAAAATGAACACATAAGATGCCTGCACTGAGTCTCTAGACTCTCCTCAGGATATGCTGGATATCACAAAACTAATGAAAATGTTAATACAATTTAGAACTGCAGTCCTTTCTGACTGCTATTGGCTGTTAATGATCTCACTGCAGTTCTTGCAGTTGTAATATTAAATGCTTATGTTTGAGTCAGCTCCACTCACCCAATTTTCAGTGTGTGTTAACAGCTTATGATATTCTTTATGTTTTTGCATGTGCTTTCCCCCCCCCCCCCCCCAAAAAAAAAAAATAATCTAAGCAGTAAAATGTATGCCTCTTTTTATTCCAGAAGTAGAGACTTATTAGTACTGGATAAGGCTGTTGCCTCAGTACTTGTTTATTGCATCCCACAGCTCTGCAGGTTCTTTCTTGGAACTTCAAGTACACAAGTTTGAAACAGTCAGATCTGTTTTTATGTTGCGTTTATTCTACTCTGCTCTAGTTCCTTTCAAAATGGACAAGATAAATAAACTGAGAAAGCTGCAGAAGACTTTGAGTGGAGTACAAGAGCCTTAAATTGAGGTAAGAACTGAAGTCTTCCTGTGTGGTCTTTCAGCTCCTTAAGGTACATTTCAGTCATCCTCCAAACAGTTGTAAGCTAGATACGCTGATGCAAAACTGGCAAGTTTTACGCATGGCTATAAAATATTTACTGACTTCCCCATTATCGTCCAAAATGTCCATAATACAGGCAATGTCAGCTCTGCCTTCCACGTGCTTTGCACGGCTCAGGAGAGACAGTAGACATTGATATAGTACTCTTGGTGATTACTCTGGCTATTTTTCATAGACCCTGCTCTGCAGAAGTCCTCTCCATTGGACACAGACTGCTTAGAGTAGTTTTGATCCCTTATTCTCCTTTTAAATTTTGTTGGAATAGATATTATCATTTTACCCTAGACTTACTACAGCTCAGTCCTGACCTTTCTAACCAAGTATCATATCTCTAATAGCAAAATAATCTTCCCTAACCCTGAAAACAAATGTTGGAACATAGCTTAAGTCAGGCTGGCTGGAGTTCTTTCTTCCATTCATCCATACCCTTTACTGACCCTCACATTGTCCCTCTGATCATACCCCTGTCATTTATGAATATGCTATTTAGCTCAAGACAAATAACATGCAAAGAATTAAATGCTGCAGATGATCATAGAGCAGAATTTGAACCTGTCTGCATTTAGTTTCTTTGTGAAGATATAGCCAGTAATTGTACAAGCAGCAAACTCAATTTACTAGTAAAAAGATAAATCAGAACAACTAAACTCCCCATGATACCTTACTCATGAAAAAAGTCTATTTACTGCAGTCATGTTTGCTTTCTGAGAATCATTGCTTTAGAATTCAGGAGGAACTGCAGCATTACTGATACATTAAACAAAGTAGAAACTCAAATAATCACTCATGCTAATGGCACAGAGATACCTAACCATGCAGAAACTGCACATGAAATAATTTTAGTTAACACATTAATATAAGACAAGTATTTACCCATTTCATGGTTAAAAGTGGTTGATTTGAAAGACAGCTCTTACTGAAGAAGATTACTTTCAAAAATTCATTGCAATGCCTGTTTTCAAGATAATAAACCTAACCTGGTTTAGAAAGAAAATGCTGTAAGTATATAGGTCTCTGATGAATAAGGTCCATACTAGCGAGGCTTCTAGCATGACATTATTTTAGTGATGCCAAATGTATCAACCATGCCATTAAAACATAACCAACTTTCACTATCACTATTAATCTTTCTAAGCATATGCTATTTGGAATTGCCCATCAGTTGCTAACTAATGGATATTAGTGTCTAGCTGCTTGTTTTGACTGACACTATAGTAAGCCACTTTTTTTTTTTTTTTTTATTCTGGGAGAATGTTTAGTAATAGTCACCTCCTGTTGCTTGCCCAACCTGTTTCATCCTGCAGTATGGTGAACATTGTGATTCTGATCCACACATAGGTACTCGCACTGAGGTTAGCTGTGATAACTGAAACTTGTAATACTAGGAGAAGGACAATGAATTTTCAAGGCACCTGTTCATACAGCCTTAGTGCAATGAGAGCTGACATGAAGTCTTTTGGGACTCCCTTCACTAAAATAGTTTTTATAGAAAATGCATAAAAATATATTAAGCATTCTGGTGCAGAGACTTAGCAATCTTTATGAGTGCATAATTTTCACTCTAGGTCACAATAAAATTGCTTTGTCATTTACTTTCAGTCTGCGAGAAGCAGAAAAGTACTTGTATGTCATTCTCCTGCCCATCTGAATATCACAGCTCTCAAGACCTTAATGAAGTCAACTCAATTTGACCTATTAGTTAAATTTACTTGCAATATGACATGATGGACCCTGACTTAAAACCCTTGCTGAAAGCTTACTTGAAATCTCTAGCTATGTGCTCCTGGATGTGTGTGCATATATGGTACATATATCTCTATAAACAACGTAGGTTTTCTTTTATCTTTCTCAATATTTCAAGGTGGAGAACATGGTTAGAGAAAAGCATTTCCAAAGAAAGAAGAAAATCACAGAATTACAGAATATTCAGAACTAGAAGGGATGATGACGACCATCTAGTCCAACTCTTGGCCTGTACAGGACATCCCTGAGTATCACACCATGTGTCTGAGATCATTATACAAATGCTTCTTGAACTCTGTCAGGCTTGGTGCTATGACCACTTCCCTGGGGAGCTGTTCCAATGCCCAACCACCCTCCGGGTGAAAAATGTTTTTCTAATATCTAACCTAAACCTCCCCTGACACAACTTCAGACCACTCCCTCGGGTTCTGTCACTGTATGCTAGCGAGGAGAGGTCAGTGCCTGCCCTTCCACTTCCTTCTGGAGGAAGTTGTATACAGCAATGAGGTCTCCCTTCAGTCTCCTCTTCTCCAGGCTGAACAGGACAAGTGACCTCAACCACTCCTCATATGGCTTCCCTTCAAGACCCTTCACCATCTTCGTTGATCCTTTGGACGCTCTCTAATAACTTAATATCTTTCTTATATTGCAGTGCCCAAAACTGCACACAGTATTCAAGGTGAGGCTGCACCAGTATAGCAGGACAGCAGGACAACCACCTCCCTTGACTGGCTAGCAATGCTTTGCTTGAAGTACCCCAGGACACGGTTGGCCCTCCTGGCTGCCAGAGCAGGCTGTTGACTCATATTCAACTTGCCATCAACAAGGACTTCAAGGTCCCTTGCCAATAAACACAGTTTAATAAAGCAAAATTGAAAACCACACACAGAAGCAAAGGAAAACAAAATATTTATTCTCTACTTCCCATGAACAGGTGATGTCAAGACACTTCCTGAGCAGCAGGGTTTCAATATGTGCAGCAGTCACTCCAGAAAACAAACATCCTAATAACTAATGCCACCTCTTCACCCCAACCCCCACACCCTTTTTCCTTAGCTTTTATTGCTGAGCAGATGCTATGTGGTGTGGAATGTCCCTTGGCTCTGTTTGGGTCAGCTGTCCTGGTTGTGTCTTCTCCTGAGATCTTGACCACTCATAGCATACTGGTGAGGGGGAATGTTGGAGAGACAGCCTTGGTGCTGTGCTCAGCAGTAGCCAAACACTTTTGTGTTGTTAACACCTTTCTAGCACCAACACACAGCACAGCACTGAAAGCTGCCATGGGGAATAGTTACTCCATCCCAGACAGATCTAATATAACAATGAACTGTTACAGCTGCAGAAATCAAGTATTTGTATTCAGGTCAATGTCATATGTGTGCTTAACTATCTTTTAAATAGGGTTTATGACATTAATTTTAAACTTATGCCAAGTCAGTCTAGTAAATGAAAATGAAATTGAGTAAAAGTAGAAGATTGGGCATGTGTTAACCGATTTACAGAACCGAAACTCCAGATTTCTGAGCAAAAAAAAATTATTTAAGTCCTGATTGCCATAAGAAAATCATCCATGTTCATTGTTATGGTGATGAATGTGTGTACTTACTAATGTCATAATTCAGTTGGACATTTAGGTAGTTAGGCCAGTATAAATGTGGCTTTAATTAATGTAATTACATAAACTAAAGTAAAAGGGTACATTAATATTGCACGGATTAGCAAGCTAATTAAAATTTTTGACCTCACTAGTGAAGTTTCCTGACAACTTCAGGAAAAGACATGCCTTGTGATGAAAGTACGGTAGTGTCCAAGACCCAGCCAAGTGCCCTAATTACTGAGCTAGAGAGTCAGGCCTCAGATTGGTTTTGGTTTGCTTTTTTTTCCCCTGAAATGTTGAATTTTGCTGTGTTAATGTGCAGAAATGAATGTTTCAGCAAAAGTGAGGAAAGATGTCCCAAGCTTCACAGTCTCTTATGAACTATCCCTTCCTTTTTTATCCTGTGCCTAGGTAGCTAGTACACACTTCCCAAAGAGGTGAGTTCTAGATTTAAATTTCTACATTTAAGAAGTGGATGGATTCAGGTTTAGCATTTTCTAAGTAACTGATCTACCCAGATATGATAATAAAGGTATATACTATTACCCACCTCCTCTTTGAAGTCAGGTCTTTGAATGTAAGCAACTGGGATTGTCCATTTCTGTGCAGAAATGAGGTGGGTGAGACATGTCTTAGAACATCTACTAAATCAGTGATTGCAGCTAATTTAAGTGATGTTTTGTTGCAAATCTGCATGTAGTTGGTCAGCAATAGAATTTAGGTGGGAAGTGGGTTATCTGACCTCTCAAAATGGAGTGTCTATCTAGATTTAGACTTCTATATGTATGCAGAAAATATCATGATCCAGAATGTTGCTGCAGCAAAGCATAGAGCTCTCAAGAACGTGGTAGTCTTATGAAGGACTTTTCAGGATCACAGAGGATTTTTTCATTGCCTAAAATGTTTTTAGTGCTTCTTGAAGATGCATTGGATTGACACTTTCTCTGTTAGATTGAATTGGAGATAAAGTTTCCCACCTTCAAAGAGCTGCTCTGAGACTGAGTGTACTGCTATGAAGATTCGCAGAAACAATTTGCCTATTAAGTAAAGCTAAATATATACCTTTCAAAGATATCCAAGAGATTTAATACAAGTATCTTTTCATATTGGCCAAAAAATTGCTAACATTTTGCTTTGCAAAGAAAAAGTGATGCACTCCATAAGAAAGAGACTTAAAAAAATGTCTTTTGATTCTTACAAACATATATAAAACCCCCTAGACTAAAGTAATTATTCTGGATTAAAACAGCCATGAATAGTAACAAGAATGAAGGTAAACCATCTTCTTACCATGTGCAGTACAACTGAATCCTGCTAAGGAAATATTTTGTAAGTTATTTAAATCATAGGGTTTTTTATGTACATTTTAAGTATTAGTGATTAAGCAGAAGCTTAAGACTTTACGTAGGGGTTTTTATGTACATTTTAAGTATTTGTGATTAAGCAGAAGCTTAAGACTTTACTAATGCTGAAACAAAATTGTTTAAATCAGCCTTCTGGATATAATTTCCCTGTAAGTGCACTCATAAGCCGTACAGAATACAATATCAGAAAAGCAATACAATAGAGACATGTTGAAAATACTAAATACAGCTAAAGCCCCAAGTATCAATAAGTAAAGTGCAGTGGTCAAAGACAGTCAAACCATGCATTCTAAACAAGTAATTTAAAGAGTGAGCAAGCTGTGCCCTTTGTATTATTAACAGCAAGCTTCTATCTATGTCATGTATACTCAAAGGCTACTATTACTATTCACAGCTTAAATCTTTCTGTTGATGATGTAATGTTCACAGAGCATGATAATTCGCATTTTTTAATTATGTAGGTGCACTTAGAAGCATTTTTGTTTGCTATTATTATTAAGCCATTAGAAATTTCTAACTTCTTGATATCCTTATTGTATAGTGAAAATTAAAAATATTTTTGTAGTGATTTATCTGTTTATATACTGTAATTTATTAATTGTTACAATTAATTGTATGAAATTATATGAATGTTCCCTGTATTTTAGGCTGCATTGTGCAGACTTTGTGCTGGTAATACAGCTAAAAAATACCCTCTTGTCTCCAGAATTTCTTAATTCTATGTCTAAATCTTCTCTCCCTCGCCTACCCAAATGCAGAACTCCTCGAGATTCATTTTGAAGGAGCAGCTACCATTTCCATTTGTTCCCTCAGGGAAGCTGTACTAGAGTAATTTTCTTGATGGGTTCTTCCCATTTTTATTTTCTGGGTATGTTTTCACTTACAGCCTATTTTCCTAACCTTGGTTTCCTAATCTGTTTTCACTGTTCATATGTGTAGGTATGCGTGCCAGTGTCACTGTCAAAAATTTTTTTAAGCACATGATTAATTGCAACTTAATTTGATAGAAAGGAAAAGAGTCTCAGGGATATTAAGGTCCTAACAGTTCAGAAACTGACCAAGTAGGTTGAGGAAAAAAAATCTACCATCCTCTACAGAAGGAAAGACAGAAGGAGAGTCATTATCTACTTGTTCTGTCTGGCAAAACATGCCTGACTTTCAAAATGCATGCTTTGACTAGGTAAAAAGTACAGCCCTAACCCACAGATAGCCATGGTGTCCAGTACCTTTTAGCCAATCAACAGGAATGATGATCATTCATTGAAGCAGGAATAGTGTAGAGGATATGGATAGAACTGGAGGTCAGATATGGCTCTAGATGGAGGGAAACACATTAAAGATAGCAATATGGCCCTCCTCTAATTTTCTTAGTCTCATTGTGTTGTACAAATGAAGGATAAATGCCATTGATAAAGGAGGACCAATTTAAGGAGTGACAACTACTCCTGATGAGAGACAGCCTTTCCTTTGATTGCAACAAAAGTAAGAAATGTATCTGAAACTGTACCCCTCCTTTGCTTGTTATAGCTTCAAAATATCACTTTTCTTCTTTCCTTCCAATTTTTGGAGTGTGCCAAGGACCCATCCAAACAACAGCAAAATCCAGAGTGAGCTACTCTGCTGGAAAGCTTTGGGTAAACTCAGCTGCAGGGTATGGTATTGTAGGGGACTGAGAAAGAGAGAAAGGATCTAAATGTACTGAAAGTGTTAGGAGGCATGAGTAGAACCTCAAGAACGCTGTATTCAGGGTACTGGGAGAGTGGTTATATTTGCATCCCAATAGAATTCTTCAGGAATAAATCAGAGACACAACTTGTAATTGTTAAAGAAGAGTAGCAAGAGAAGACATCCTCTTGTCTATTGCTCTTGTCTTAATGGCCACCATGAAAACTTGATAGCCTCCATTCCCAGATGTCAAGGGACCATTATTTTCAATGTTCTGTGCAGGATAAAAATTTTAAAAGCTTAGCTCACTAAAATTATATTAAGATTTATTATAGGAAAGTCATTTAACTCATTTAGAAAATGTTCCAGAGGTTTAGATTAATATCTGTTTCATTACTTACTGCCCTTTTAAACTAGGCTTTAACATATTGGTCCATTTCAGCAACCAAGTGAGGTTGCGACTGTCATAATTTATTTTTCCATGTCTGTT
>NW_008685448.1:11631-36371 GCF_000695815.1 Acanthisitta chloris
GAATTTTCTTGGTTTTACCATCACTTCCCATTACTTTTGCTTTTGTATCACAGGTTTGTAGCTTTGTGATAAGTGTATTTTCTCCATATGTTGCTATTCTTAACATCTCTACCCAAGCAATATCAAAGCTTGACTTGTTGGACAAATGAAAATAGTAAAACAATGTCGATGATTCCCATGTGTAGGGATGCTGTATATCGTAGAAGGTTACTTGTCAGTCTCAAAAGCGTAAACCTCAATAGAATGCAAGATATTATGATACAGTTATTTCTGCTTTCTTTAACTGAACAACCTATTTAAAATAAATTCATTGATTAAGTTACATTGGAAAGGCCTGCAGGAGATTTCCTAGACCAACCTCCTACTCAAAACCAGTTCTGGTCCAACATTTGACAAAGTTTCTTGGGATGTAGTTAGGTGAAGTTTTTTGTTTCTCCAGAGACAATCTTTAAGTGAAACCTGTTCCTGGGCTTTACTACCCTATTTGCAATTTTTCTTTCTGCATCTGTCCAGATGGAGATTCCAAGGCAGGAGTTTAAAGTCATTACATCCTGTTCTTTTGCTGTGCATATTAAAGAAGATTCTGACTTCCCTATAAAAACCTATTAGGCTGTTGAAGACAGAAATTAGATTCCTCCTCAATATTTATCCAGGCTAACAAATCCAACTCTTTCCATCCTTTCCACACACATGATGTGATTTCATCTCCTAACCCTACTTCTGGCCTTCCAGCAAAATCATTTGAGTTTGTAAATGTACCATTCTTGTATCAGGGGTCCTCAACAGTACATGAAATTTTACATGCAGCCTCATGAGTGATGAAGAGTGAGGAATAATCACTTCCTTTGGCTCACTGTTTGTGTTCTTGCTAATGCAATGTACTATGTGTTTTGCATAATTGCTTCAAAGGGGGATTCCTGGCTCATACTCATTGTTTTGTCCGCCAAGAAAACTATATTGCTGGCAATATTTGTGGAGTGAAAATAAAAATTGCAGAGTAGTTACTTTATAATAGAAACAAGTTAAAAATTCAATTATTGATTGCTGTCACCATGACCAGGATACCATGGCAGAGTAAGTTAATTTTACCACGGCCATTAGAAATGCAATGTCAAAGCTAAAGAAGAAGATCAACATGAGGTTCAGATGCATATGCTAGGTGATCACAAGTTTTTAAAAGCTGGTATTTTTTCCTGTAATTAGCAACAGTGAAAGTTACTATTCTGTTCACGCAACAGGAAAGTTGTAGAAGTTGGAAGTGGCCAGAAAAGGACTGTAACAATTGTGAATTCTGCTGTAAGTGAGAATAGATACCTAATCCAAGATGAAGTGAGGAAGTGACAAGTACACAAGCTATAAGTATATATAAAGTATATACATATATATAAATACATCTAAAGTCACCATTGAAAGCAGAGGACAAAAAAAGTTAAAAAATTGTAGCTGAACAAATTCAAACTATGTGGCATTAAGTGTAAAAGTTCACCGGGAATAAGGTAGAGTGTTCAGTAACAGAAATCTGAAAAACAAAAGCTGTTTTCCTTCAAAGGACAAACTGTCATTGTGAATGAAGCCATGAACTCCACACAAGTAACCTGGTGAAATTCTGCAGATATTAGACAAGGTGTCTGAATAGAAGGAATTCAGCTCCTTGTGCAAATTTTCCCTCTTTCACCTTAGACAATGGGATATTTCAATCAGTTATTAAAATAGACTCCAAGATAAAATTCTGTGGCAGGTTAAAGATAACTTTTTGTATTGCCTTATCTAAAACAAACTTTATTGAGATATTTGTATTTAAACTACAGAATTATGAAATTTTCAGTGTGTGTTCAAAGATGTGTGTCATTTTTAGTAGTTTTCCTGTATTAGTGCATCTTTATGCATAATAATTCATCCACTTGTAATCTTACTTACTCTGTTTTTCATTAAAATACAGAGCTGTCTCTTTGTACTAGCTGGGTACAAGCATCCGGATGATGAAACTGTGCAAGAGTGAATTTTACTTTTTTATTAAAGGCAAATTTTCCCTCTTTCACCTTAGACAATGGGATATTTCAATCAGTTATTAAAATAGACTCCAAGATAAAATTCTGTGGCAGGTTAAAGAAAAACAACAATCACTGGAAAATAGGAAAAAAGTGCAATCATATACATGTCTAATCTTTATTTTTTCTGCAATCCATCTATGTTACAGGATTGGTTAGAGGTCAGTGAATTACAGTTTTCTTTATTTTTACTTTATCACTTTAGTTTTAGGATTATTCACTAGCAATGTATGGAGTTGTATTATCCTGTGTGATGAGATCTTTGCTGTACCAACCTATTTTGTGACTGTACACTGAAATGCAGGAATATTTTCCTCACCATCTGCAGCAAATTGGTGATATTCCAGATTGATTTTAAATTATTTTTAGGCCCAATGTTTTAAGAGATGTTATTGATAATATATTTCAAATCAAATCAGAAATGTCTTTGAATATGTCAGAGGACATAGTTAGATAGAATAACAGAATATAGTACATTTTTTTCCCCCATACCATTTAAAGTCTTTCAATTTATTTCTCCCATTCATTTTGGCACTGTAACAAACTCAGTCTCAATCAACACTTAGCATTGTTTGAATGAGAGAAAAATGGACTGAAGAGTTCTGCCTTATGTGTATAATAATAATATCGATTACAAGACTGTTGGAAATGTGAACACTCAGAAAGGTTGAAAAAGACCAAGGTGATGCAAATATGAATGAAGGTCAACTATGGAGCATTGGAGATGTTGACTTAAATGCATATATTTTGTGATCTGAGAAAACACTGCACATCTGTTTGAATTTGACCTTTTGTCATGTTCCATTAACAAATATCAATAAGTCAAAAGGCACAACTGCACTGAAAGTGTGTTACAAAGAACTTTCATTATGAACATTTTTGTTAAAAATATTTCAAAAGGAAAGGCTAAAAGTAAGGCTTGTTTACTTGGGTTTTTTTTATTACAGAACATTAATGTCTTAGAGTTTTAGCTTGTAGATAGCCTTAGAACTACTACTGCAAATATCACGGCCTTTCACACTAGAACCTAAGAAGTGTTGTCATCTATGTTTTTTCTTAGATTTCTTCTTTTGCTATAGCTAGAAACTTTCAAACAGCAATAATGGCTCCTATGGATATTAGCCCATGCAATTTTATTTGCTAGGAAATCTGATAGAGAAGCAGTTTGATTTTCAATGTAAGTGCAGAATCGCAACATGATTATTGGCAGTGATGAGGAACCTTCTTGCAGTCTTATGTCAAGTTTATTTTAAAACCACTGTAGCTCATTCTTGCTGGTGCCAGTCTACATCACTTATTGTTGCCAACATTTTGGATCAGTGCCATTGATTTACTGTCACTGACCTTTCCAAAGGTAACTGTGTAGAATTTATAGAAACATTTTCTGTATGGTTTTAATCAAAATATGTACATGTGCCTTCTTTTTGAGAAATACATCTCATAATATGAAGGATTCTCTCAGGGATCCAACTCAAACAGATAGAAGTATTTTCCATCATGTATTTTATAATCAATTCTTACTGTTAGAAGTGTTCACATTATATATTATAGCTAATTATGTATTCGATACTGCACAATCATACTAACTATGTGAGATAGACAGACAGCACTATTTTTTGCCTTCAAATCTCTTTAATGATTACAACTTAGCTTTTCCATTTCCTCTTGCTTTAGAGTCTATGCTCAGATGACTTTGATATTTTGCTTCATAATAAAAAAGACATTGCTTATAAGTAACCATCCTGTTACATTTGACTGGCAACAAGTGAGAATAATGTATATAAATTGTATAATTGAAGACAGTATACCAATTCAAATTAATTTAATTATTATGGAAGATGATAAAAATTACTATCTTATCAGCATCCATAGGAATTTGATTTCTGGAAAGGTTTCATTTGTAGAGTAAATTATTCTAGAAGTCCCTATGAAAGAGATGCAAACATACTGCATAGTCAGTCAAATTCATTAATAACACCATCAGTAAACATATAGTGATTTTCTCAGTCTTTATTTTGCTTTTCAGAGGCATAAAGGAATTTTGCTTCTCACATCTCTTTTTCTGAATTGCTAGTAAATGTTCTGTATTAGCAATTTAAAGTAAATAAAATTCAGGATATTTTCAGTGCTAAAAAGCCCATTAAGATTTACTTTTTATAAGTGACCATATTGAATATTTTCATTTAATCAACTATCCTTAGTTATATTCAGCACATCTACTTGATCTTTTAAATCAAGTATCAGAATGCATGATTAACTGAAGTCAATCCTTGACCTCCTATATAAATCTCCCAAAATGAAAGTATAAGCCTGGTATATTGCCTTTAAACTTTTATGAAGCCACCTAGCTTATTTCAGGATTGAAATTACAGGGTTTAATAGATTCAAAGCTAATTATAAAGTCATTCTGAGGCAGAATAGAGACAACCAAACCAGATGGAATCCATTACCAATCATACTCTTGAGACTGTCTGGCATTATTAAAATGTATAATATTTCCATGTAGTGGTGTCTGTTTTAATCAGTTTCTGTCTGGGTACCAACACTAAAGCTACTTCTGTAAGCTTTGTGTAGAGGTCACTTACTCTCATTCCAGCAATAGGTCCTGTCATACTTGACTCTTTAATCTTAATTAAATGGACATGTCCAAAATTAATTTTAAGACTGTAGTATGGCTAAAGAGAAACAAAATCTTAGGAAAAAGTAGTCCTGGAGTTATTAAGATGAAAAGAAATATCAAAAGCATGTTTAACAGCTGATGAGTAAGACAATGTTACTTTGGATGATTGGAGAAAGAAATTAGATTCCATTTGGAAGCCCCAAGATAAAATTTGGAATGGAAATCCATTTCTTGCTAACATGCCTGCTCCTCTCCCCCTGCTTTCTTCATCTTAAGGAAGATAAAGAGTAGGGAAGCAGGACAGTAAATGCCCCATAGTTTTTGAATTTCTGGGAAGCTTTCAAAATTTGTTTGGGCAGACAGGTAAGCTTTCAAAATTTGTTTGGGCAGACAGAAGTGTTCTTAATCATTTGCACTCCAAACTAGGCCACAGACATTTTCAGGCTGTGATATCTTGCCTCCAATCCTGGCTGCCTGAGTACAGTTGAATACTACCCTAACCACTGCTATATCTCTTCCCATGCAAAGCTAGCTTGGGTGCACAGGTCTTAAGGCTTGTGGAGGGATCTGCCTATCTGCAAAACTCTGCATTGACGTACTAGCACAGAAATAGGTCTAGATTTCTGTGTAAAAGAGAAATTTCATCAGTATGAAATAACTTCTATTAGTTTAAAAAATTGTCAACATCAGATATGAAATGAAGCATAAAATTGCAAGTTTAATCATCTTAGTACGAAACATAGCCAATATGTTTACAGGGCTATTGATTATTCTCATTTATTTTTTGAAGTTTCACAGCTGAAGAACAGACTGAATATGTGGAAAATGAGATTTATAATTTATAAATTAAGATAATGATGTCTTAAATTTCCTGTCACAACATTATGCTACTCTCCATTGTATGTCACTCTATGTTACACACATGTACAAACATAAAATGGATTTTAGCAAGCTGGGTTATGAACTTGCTAGTTTCACACAAATGTTCTCAGTCATTTAAAATCATGGATGAAAAGAGAAATTAGTGGCTTTGACTCTGCTGTATTACAGTCAGTAAATCTACAACATGTATGCAAGGATTTAAAATGAAAAAAAAATCCCGAAACCAAAATCCAAGAAATTCTAAGTTCTGATGACCCTGTTAGGTTTAGGGACACGCAACACGATGCTACCTTTAAATACTTCCTAAACCAATGTATACCTTTTCTTAAATTTAAAGTGTATATAAAAAAATCAATATTAACTTCTGCTTATCACACTTACTTTGGATAATGTGTGCTCTCAGCAAGTCTCCTGGTTCCTGGTGTAATCTTATTGGAGAAAGTCATAAGAGCTTAAAGTTGTTAATCTTGATCTATAGTCTGTTTTATCCAAAATTCACACTGTGTATGATAGTTATACACTCCAAATTACTCAAAGAATTGTGAAGCAATTTATCAAATAGTGTAAAATAACACAGTAAATTCTTAGTGTTATCTGTTAATAAAAAAGTAAAGGGCATAAATGGCACTAGAAGTTGACCTCATTTAAGCAGAGTTGAAGGTTAGTCCCTGTTCCTGAAGAGTAAGAACAGTGGATTCAAGACTGCTGAGGCTCATATTGGATTCAAAGGTGAAGTCTCTATTTTTGGGCAAGTAGTCTCACCATGTGGATTTAGTATTGAAAAATCTGTCTTCTGCTCTGGTGTGCAGTGCCTGCCCTCAGGAAAGAAGTTAGAGTTCTGAACAAGTGGGTGGAGGTGCTCACTGTGATGTTCTGTGTTGAACCTATCTATTTCGACCTCATCTGATATTTTCTGCAAGCTAGCCTGAAGCAAAACACTCTCTAGCTGCTAAGTTGCAGTGCAATATCTTCTAGCCTTTGTGTGGGAAGGAAATGTGCTTCATTTAGTAGTCCTAATTCAAGGTGCACCTTCAAACCTGGCTGACTCCTATTCATGTTGGATCACTTCAGCACAAAAAAGCCCCTCACACCTGAAATCAAAACAAAAAAAAGCCCCACCCCTAAAGTTTCTTTTTAAGGAAGAAATTTTCTAACAGGGTAGTTTTTTTCCCAAATTACATTTAGGAAAGTATGTTACAGCTGTCCCTACAAAGACTACAGCACCCAGTCTGAGTTGATTCAAGCTATCACTTCTCCAAGCCTTAGCTCTTCATTTCATTCCTCCAAGCTGAGGACTAGTAAGAGTGAAATACTACCCAGGAATCCCATATTCCTGGGTTTCCATTTACTTTAAAATACTGCAGGTGAGATGACTCACCAGCTCAAGGTGCCTCTCCACCCACTGACCACAGCAGGGATCTAGATGACTAACACAGACTAGAAGCCTAACTCTTACATAGCAAAATGAGGCAAGATGAATCCCAACTTGACTGCACTGAGGCATAACTATAAATTTCTCATAAATCTAACACTGGATGCACTGACACAAAAAGAGAGGAAAAAATACTTTAGCAATGACTATGTTTCATAAATGCTAAAATTATTCTTAAAAATAAGAAGGCTTTCTGTGTTTAGTAAGACAAAAATAATTATTTAGCTGAAATGGCATGAAAACCAGCTGGTTTCTCTAATTGCATATTATTGGATTTCTCATTTATGAACTTTAAAACTAATGTATGCAATAAAGCAGCCCCACTGAGCAGAGTTCAATATGAAGCCTATGACAAACACATCCCTTGCCCTTCTTATCAAGCAGATGGAAGACAGGTAGCACTAAAAAATTACTAATAGGAGAAACAAACTGATTAATGTGGCAAAAATTCCTGCACTTGCAGCACTAATGTGCTTATTGGCAGAGATGCAAATATGCATGTAGCCTACTTTCATTTTCCCAGAGCACAACTGAATTAACACTGTCATGTTGCTCAGGGTAATAGACTCCCACCTAAGAGTCCTCCCACGTCACAAGATCAATTGGACCTCAGAAGTTACAGCAGAAAGAAATTATAATGTGCACCAAATTGTTGAAGCTGATAAAGAAAACACATTTGCCCTTCATGTATTTTTAAAGAGGTTCTTTTTCATTATGACTTGTAAATGGCTCCTCTGTGAACTGCACAGATAAAATTAAAAGAGGCTTTTTTCACCCCAGTTTTTGGACGTCTGCATGGCTCCTGTCCTGAGGATGTTAATATTTCGGGATTGTAGATTAAGATAGTCCACTTCCCTGCTTTGAGTCAAGGTCAAGTATGACTGAACAGCCCCTGGCAGATGTTTGTCTCCTATGTCAATCATAAAAACACTCAGCACAGAGATTCAACAGCTTCCCAATCTAGCCTGATCCCCTGTTTGACAATCCTTACAATTAGCAATGTTTTCTAATATCTTATTAACTGTTGAAGCAAATTTAAGATTGTTTTTCCCCTAGTCCTGTACTCCACAACTGAGGAATGTTACTCATTGCTGTTTTCTTTGTCAATATTTTGCATATTTGAACTTTATGGTCCTGGCTCTAATTTCCTTTATCCTACTTTTTCCTCTGCAGCCTTAACAATCTAATTCCTCAATACAGTTTATTTCCAAATTTCCTTCTTAATGATTTTCTCCTCACTGAATTCCCCTTAAGTCACTGAAAAGTGCTAGAAACTGATCTTATATACTAGAAAGACCTTGGAATAGAATAATTACTGTCTTAATGGTAATGCACCTTACAATGTTATCTGTCTTTAATGGAAAAGAAACTAAGTTGGAAAGATATTTCGAGACTGTGTATTTCTCTGCCTCAAGATTCTGCAGCATTCTATTCCTCTAGTTAATGCTCAGTTTGTGACTATGCATTTGATTTTATTTCCTGGATGCCATATCTCCACTTGATGCTAAGAGAAATAATCTTACTGGTACTGCCATTTCTCCAGTTTACCCACATCATTTGAATTCAAATCTGATCCTTCAGAGCATTTTAAGCATTTCCCAGGTAAATATAGAATTTTGATAGAATTTTAGGGGTTGGAATGGACCTTACAGATCATCTAATCTCAACCCCCTCCACGTCCCCACTAGACCAGGTTGCTCAAGACCTCATCCATGTTTTTGATACTGATGTGACAAATCAACCGACTTGCAACCTGTCAAGAGAATCTTAAACATGCTATGACTTCATGGGTTCCAGATAAGAGCTGCAGACATTAATTTAAAAATAAATAAATAAATGAAATGGAGAAATCCAAGAAGTTTGAACTTCTCAGTGGATGAAATGGAGATGGATTGTTCTTGCAATCTTAATAATTAAGCATTACCTTATGTATATACATATGTGTGTAACTATATGCAATGATAGTGCATCTAAAACTGGGCTCTTGCTAAGAGGCAAAATGTGATGCCTCACATAGAGTACAATTCTTTTCCTAGTTTCTTAAAATTTTGCTCAAGTTTAATTTTTCAGGCATAAATTTACCAAGAGAACAAGTGGAAACAGGCTCAATTTTGTTTGAAACTTTTCTCTAGAACAAACATTTCAATGATGCTACTATCACACAATATGTACTCATCTCATAGAAAATGTCACTATACACTCTGGTACCTACATGCCAACTAACAACTTCTTAGACACATGGCAAGAAAGTAAATTATGTTGACTAAACTCTTGCATTCTGGCACAGAAAGTGATCATCAACAAGTTTTGTTCTATTTAGAAATAAGAGAAGCATAGTATCTAGTAAAAAATATCAATGAGCTTGTGACAATTGCATGTATCTTGTTGAATATAACTGGAGTTTGAGAGTTTTTTGTCAGCATCAATTGTGGTAGACTAAAGAGAAGCAAACATGTAAGGAACAATTAAACTGAAGCATTCATATGTTAGAGGAAGCCATATGAGAGTGAGTATCCCAAAGAAGAGTATTGTGCTGGCCTTAAAAGATTAACATGTGCTAATCATAAATCTGTATTTTATAGGTAATTCAGTTAATCAAAATTTTAGTCTTTGTGTGAGGTGGATCTTTGTCCCAGTTAACTGGAATGTATATATTTTCTTTTGCATTAAGTCAATTGAAAAACTCTGTAACACTTAATTACTATCATTCCTCCCCTCTCGCCTCTATGTACATATGTGTCTTCACCATGTGTATAGATGCAGTCCCTTGCATATACTTATACATTCTTGAGTTGAGGACAAATGTGTCTTTAAAAACATTTTTTATTTATTTTAGAAAACTAAAGTGTGAATTTGAAAACATAACTTCAGTTCTCATCTAAACTATTTTGTTGACTACCCTGGATTGTTTCAAAGTACATCAATCTAAAAGAGATTCTAAACAACTGTTTATTCAGACATAATGGTAATGTTTCATGTGTTCCTGTGGCTGTTTCAGTATTTTACTCTGCTATTCTGAATAATGGAAGTAGTAAGACAGATTGGCATTCAGCAATAGCCAAGGGAGGAAAGGTTTGGGAAAAATATTTCTTGCTAGAGATTTGGGCAGATCTGATATAAAAGCAAGCTTGGTAGGAGAAACAGAAAATGGAAAATTACTTCTGCAGAAGTAACCTAGCCACAAGGGAAGACAGCTGCCTGTTTTTGCCATGACCAAAGAGAATTATAAATTGATTGAGCTTTTAGCTGTATTTGGATAAAGGCTATTGCTAATTCTGTGGTAATTTCTTCTCAGTTTTAATGTTCTACTGTGACATGCAGTGTTGATTATTTCTTGAAGTGTGAAGTTTTCCTGAGAATAAGGTTTATGCAGACCAGAAAAATAGGCACCTGCTGCTCACATCAAATCCTGCAGTTATTTGTCAACTGTTTCTGCAAATCCATTATATATGCAACAGAAAGCACAACTGGCAGAACAAAATAGCAGTGTAAAAAGAGAAACAAAGGTACCATTTTGGCAGTCCAACAGCATTCATTTATTTCCCATTTATCATCATTGTAGCTTGACACGAAGTGTTCAGCAAAAGAAGCAAACCCAAATTGAGTCATAATATAAAATTCTATTTCCAGATACATTTAGGAATACCTACAGCATTCTTCTTTCTCTTCTCCAGCAGCAGCAGCAACAGCAGCTTTTGCACTTTATGACTTCATTATGACAGTACAGGATAACTTGCGTTAAACCTACTTCTAGTAACACTCTCACCAGGGTCAAAAATGTACTGTATTTCCAGACTACTTTGACAACGTGGTGAATGGACACAGTAAGTCTGACAAAAAACAGTGATAATTCATATTATGGGCAAAAATCTCCTAGTTCAGAAGGATAAGATCATCAAGATTATGAAGCAAATGTGATTTAATGGATTTTTATATTTTTCCCTAGAGTACTTATTTCAGCATGGCTGGCCTACAGTGAAAGAATTACTATTTACTTATATAATTTTTATATGGTTCCACTGTTGTGCTGTTTAGACTGACACTTCAAACAGATGAAAATATGGAATTTCTACTGGAGAGTTTACAACCTGATACTGTGCATGCACTTTGTAAGTACAATGAACACAAGCTGAACAACACCTTGTGAATTGGCAATTATGTTACATAGGGAGGGATTTAATGAAACAAATTCTCAACTTTTAATTAAGGTTTACCATGTTTGCAGCTTATGGCACCATCCTTTTTTTTCCCCTTCCTTTTTATAATGTGTTATCTGGATGTCTCAAACATTTGATATTATACCCTTGTGTGTTGTATCTCTTGCATACTACCAACATGGAGAATCTTCTGAACTCTGGCCTTCCCATGGCTTAACTCTCTTTCAGTTTTTATCCTTTTTATTTTAGGGGATTTTTTTTACCATACTTCTTACTTCCCCTGTATTTTCTGCAGCTGTTTCATAGGCCACTGTCACTGAACCTATTCTTATTTCACATAATTTCGGGTTAGTATCTCCAAATAAGAACTATCTAAGTTCAACTGGTAGTTGAATTATGTCCAATACCATCTTGACTGCCTTCTGGCATTATTTTGTATTAATTTGCTGTCAGCTTGGCTAAAATATCTCTTAATCTCTCCCACATGAATCTTTCCTTCTTAACATTCTCAACTGTGATGTCATCCTTCTGCTGACATTTGAAATACTCTGTCTCAGAGAGTTTTCTGGGGTTTTATGACTGGGATATGTTTTATTTCACTGTCTGTAAAACCTCTCACTCTGCTCTAGCCACATTCTTTCTGCTCTAAGTCTCTGATGGTACAGCTGTCCTCTCTCTGGACCCAGTAACCCCTTATTCCCCTCCTCATCTCACGTTCAGAATTACATTCTCATGTTCAGAAGAGAGATTGGCGCTCCAGGCTGGGTAAGAAGCAGAATAAATCTTTTCTATTAAAGAACAGATTTTATTGGCAAAACCACACATAACTATGAATTTAAATGTGAGGTCTGGAAACCTAGTAGTTATCCAGCTGATTATTGTGTTTGACTGCATGTGACTTGGTCAGGTAGGCAATTCCATGTCAGACAACTCAGAAAAAGTATATACCAGTGTTTGCACAAAATATGCGGAGATCACTACTAAGCACTGGCAGTCTAAACTTGAGTCCCAGGAAGCCCTTGTGACTCATTATTAGCTGAATTTTCACTAGCCCTTTATTTTTCTGCTACTGCTAATCTTGCCACTAGTAAAGTGGAAGCTTCCGACAAAGCTTGTCAGGGAGACCCTCCCATTGAGTCACAAGATGCTGAAAGGACTTTCTTGCCTTCCAAACTCCTTCTCAGAGAGGAACATAAGTGCAACTGGATTCAGATGCCCCAGACTTTGACAATGGTTTATGTCTAAAGATTATATAGGTGTAATTGAACCTTTATACAAGTTTGCCCTGCAGGATTAAAGATGACAAACCAAATATATTTGTATAAATAGTTTATTTATTTAAATTATAATAATGATTAGACTAAAATATCTTAATTAGAATTATTTACTACACAGGTAAAGGTACAGATAGCCATAACTACTAGTATAATGCACTATTTTTGAAGCAATATTGAAGCAACTATATTAAAGGTCAAAAAACCAATTATTAATTAGAGATTGATGTTACTTGCCCATACCAACAACTGTGGGCAAGTATTTTTCACTCCACTTTGAAGAGTAACCTTGAGGAGCATACCCACTCAAAGGAGTAATTTTCACGTACACACTCCAAAAAAAGTAATATCCTACAAATTACAGAAGACCCTACCATTTAAAAAGTGGGACTGGGCTTTTACAATATAAAGTGCTTGACTGTGAGTCAGATGTCTCCAGGCCAGCTGTGACATTGTTGGTTCCTTAACCAGGTACTTTGCCACACCCTCAGCAGTGTCAATTTCTATCAGGATATTCAACTTCAGATTGATGAGTCAGGCTTTTCTCAGCATTCTTCATCACCTAAAGCAGCATGACACATCCTTCTCCATTCACCACTGATAGGTTTGCTAATTGGGTATTCAAGTTGTTTTACCCCACTCAAGGCACAAGTGATAAATGATCATGATTGACACAATGTTTGATAACGAAAACATAATTTTAAAAGCTCTCCCTCTTTTCACGCTTTGTTTACATTTTCTAACATGTCAGTTGGGATACCGACATCATTAACATAGGCAGCATAAAGTTAGCTATTAGTCTCATTGAGCAACACACCTGTCCTAGTACAGAAGTAATTTGCCATGAAAGAGCAGTCAGATCATGCAACTTGGATGTCAAATGGTATGACCTCTTGGATATACCTTTCTAAAGGCTCTGATGTATTTTTGAAGCAAGTCTACAAGAGCAGAGATTATAGAAAGAATTTTTTTATTTATCAAGACTTGGCTAGAAACCATCTTAACATGGTTTAGTCTCTGGACTATGAATACTCTGGAATAGTACTAGAGTGCCAGTCATTATTCTTGAAAAGAGTTTTCTTATGTATTTGTTAATGCAGTAATCATAAACACCCTCATTACAGCAAAAAGCATGCTGTTATTAAAATGCTGATATCACAGAATAATAGAATCATAGAATGGTTTGGGTTGGAAGGAACCTTAACGACCATCTTGTCCAAACACCCCTGCCATGGGCAGGGAGAACACCATTCATTAGACCAAGTTGCTCAGAGTTCCATTCAGCCTGACCTTGAAGACCTCCAGGGATGGGGTATCTACAACTTCTGGGAAGTGTGTTCCAGTGCCTCACCACACTCACAGTAAATAATTTCTTCCTAAAATCTAATCTAGATCTACTCTCTTTTAGTTTGGATCCATTCCCCTTATCCTGCCACTACAAGCTCTTGTAAAAAGTCCCTCTCCATCTTTCTTGTAGCGTCCCTTCAGGTACTGGAAGGCCACAATTAGGTCACCCCAAAGCCTTCTCTTTTCCAAGCTGAACAAACCCAATTCTCTTAGCCTCAGAGATGCTCCAGCCCTCTAGTAATTCTGGTGTCCCTCCTCTGGACTTTCTCCAACAGGTCAATGTCTTTCCTGTGCTGGGGACTGAATGCAGTACTCCATGTGAGGTCGCAGGAGAGTGGAGTAGAGGAGAAGAATCACCTCCCTAGACCTCCTGGCCACACTGCTTTTGATGCAGCCTAAGATGTGGTTGGCCTTCTGGGCTGCAAGTGCACATGGCTAGCTCATGTCCAGCCTCCCACCCACCAGCACCAGCTAATACTGCTTGACAGGGCTGTTCTCCATATGTTCCTTCCCCCATACTGCATTGATACCAGGGGTTGTCTTGACCGACGTGCAGCACCTTGCAGTTGGCCTTGTTAAACTGCATGAGATTCCCATGGCCCCACTTCTCAATCTTATCCAGATCCCTCTGGATGTTATCCCACCCTCTAAGTGTATCAACCCCACCACTCAGCCTGGTGAAAGGCTTTACAGAAGTCCAGATAAATTACATCCATCATCCTTCCCTTCTCCACTGTTGTAGTCACTACATCATAGAAGACCATTAGATGCTTAGCAGGACTTGCCGTTGGTGAAGCCGTGCTGGCTGCCCCAGACACAGAAGTGAGGCAGACATGTTGGTCCTCCTTTCTACCCTTTTTAAAGATGGAAACAATGTTTCTACTTTTCCAGTCACCTGAGACTTCACCTGACTGCCATGACTTTTCAAATATCATGGAGGTGGCTTGGCAAATACGTCAGACAATTCCTGTAGGACTCAAGGATGCATCTCATTGGGTCCCATAGACTTATGTACATTCAGATTCCTCAGGCAGTCACAAACCTATTCTTCCCTTACAGTGGGAGGGATGTTGTTCCCCACCCTGCTGTCCATCTAATTGAGAGGTGTGAGAAGAAAGGCTGCCATTGAAGACTGAGTTAAAAATGTTGTTGAGTATCTCTGCCTTTTCATCATCCATTGTTACCAGTTTTCCAGCATTGTCTGTCAGGGTGGGTACACCTCCTTTGATCTTCCTTTTCTGGTTAACATACCTGAAAAATCCCTTCCTGTTATTCTTTCTGTCTCTTGCCATGTTCAGTTCTGTATTCACCTCAGCCTTCCTTAACCCATCCCTACACAATCATACTTCATGTCTATACTCCTCCCTGTCCTTATTTCCGCTGCCTGTGTATTTGATTCTTTCCCTTTAGTTTGACCAACAGGTCCTTTCTCAGTCATGCTGGTCTCCTGCTATCCTTGTCCAATTTTTTGCTCCTGGGGATTGCAGACTCCAGCGCTCTATAGAAGGCTTACCCAAAGGTCTGCCAGCTCTGTTTCACATGCTTGTTCCAGAGGGCAGTCACCCAGGGGATCCCAGTGACTATCTCCCTGAAGAGCTGGAAGCATGTTTTGCTAAAGTTCAGGAGTCTAAATTTAATCCTTACCTGACCCATATTCCTCAGGACTGCAAACTCCACCAATGTATAAATGCTGTAGCCCAGGCTGCCTCCGATCTTGATGTACCCAATTCGTACACTTGTGTAGGTGACAAATAGATCCAGTAATGCATCCCCTCTGGTAGGGCTGTCTATTGCCTGGCTCAAGAATTCGTCCTCCATTTGTTCCAAGAGTCTACTAGATTTTCCCACAGCTATCTGTGCTACTTTCCCAGCAGGTCTTGGGGTGGTTGAAGTCCCCCAGCAGAACAAGAGCCTATGAGCTCAATGCCTCCTGTAGACAGAGCAAGAAGTTAATCATGTAAATGTTTTCTTTGAGAATAACAAATGAAATAAAATAATGATAGGAATGGATTTTCTGAAATAATTTTGTATGTTTTCTATCATATTGCAATCAACCACATCTGCAACTAGTACTGCTCATATGATTCTGGCAGTCCTCCCCACCAATGCACACAAGTCTTCTTCTTTCACAATTTCATTTGGAGACAAAACCCTGGGCAAGGCCTTCTTTTCCTGTGAGCCATTAAGATGCCTTTAATTCATATCTGCCAAGGCCATTAAGGAATTTTCACAGTAACAGCAACTTAAAAAAAAAAAATAAAGGTAAAATAGGCCAAGGTAAAAGCAAACCTAGCAATATTGAAAGATCGACATACTGAAAGCTTCCTGTCACAGAAAAACAGCACAGCAATGTTAAGTCATTTAATAAAGTTGTAGCAATAAAGAGCAGAACAAGAGCAAAAAATTGACTTGACATACTGAATCGAGCTACAGCTGTCTTTTCAGTATTGTAGAGCATACACTTTTGTTGTGGTTTAAGCCCAGCTGACAACAAAGTGCCACAGAACTTAAGTTAAGTGCCACTTAACTCCTTCCTCCTCTGAGTGAGATGGGGAGGAGAATTGAAAATGGTAAAACTCACGGACTGAAATATGAACATTTTAAGAATTGAAATAAAGCTAAGAATTGTCATCATCATCATCATCATGAAAAGGAGAGAGAGGGAGGTATTAAAAAACCAACAAAAGCAGACGATATATAGTACAATTGCTCGCTGCCCACTGACTGATTCGCAGCCAGTCCCTGAGCAGCGACTGGCTCCTGCCGACGAACTCCCCGCAGAATATATACTGAACACAACAGGTTGTGTTATGGAATATCCCTCTGGCTAGTTTGGGTCAGCTATCCTGGTCATGTTCTTTGACAGCTTCTTGTGTACCTGCTCACTGTCAGAGCAGAGTAAACATTTCAGTTTGGAAAAGCTGGACTTGGAATAAGCACTGATTAGCAATAACTAAAGCATCATTGTGTTATCAAGAGAGGTCTTTGAAGGCAATGTTCCTGCCCTAGCTAACAGATAATACCAGAAACACAAATGCAAATGTTCCCTCTTTGACTCAGGATCTTCCTTGTCTATTCCAGCCAAAAACAGGAACTGGCAAGAGAGTCTGTGTTTTCTGGTGCAATGCTGTGAGCCAGAAAAGAACATTTAAGTGAGTGACTATATGTCTTTTAGTCCAATTATTTGTCACATGAACAAGGGGATGACTAACTCTGTCATTCTATCAATGCTTTCTGGATGAACAGTAATCAATGTAATGGCTGAATGAACTTTGTTTTCAGCATAAAATTGACCTTGAAGAAACCTCAGTTTTTCCACAAATCAAGTTGCAAGGTTCTCTTTTTGCACCATCTTAAGAGTGCACTAAGCAGCACGCTGGGAAGAAAAGCTGTGTAGATTTCTGTTTGAGATTTTGTTTGCTGAAATAGGATATTCCCTCAGACCTCTAACTGTGATGTCATAACCCAGGTAAGTAAGTTATATCCATAAGGGAAAAAGAAAAAGAACTTCTGCTGAACTTCATCTGTAGCTACAAAAAGCTCAAATAGATATGAGTTTTCCTGGTTTTTCTACAAAAGTTCAGTGATTCCTTCCTACGTGGAAAAGCTTCAAAACATGGCCTTAAAGGACCTTATGCTAGGAGACCGTGGACAGCCATGACCAACTTCTGCAATTTTTCATCTAGACTCCACAGCCCATTAGGGAAACACATTTCATACACTCACGGAGTTTCAATGAATGTATTTCTACTTTCTCATCATCAGAAAAATTCAGAGAGACACTGAAACAAACTTTGAAGTTAGAACAAGGAATGGATTAGAATCTCTTTGAGGAAGAAGTTATCAGTCCCTGCAGGTGACCACCACTTGCAGGCTGAAGAACTGGGCTTGAATTCAGGCAAATTGAGAATGATAAAGAAAATCCTTGAGAATGTTCCCTTACCCCTGCTTCTGAGCAACTGACACTGAGATACCATTAGCAACGGTTGTCTTACTCCTGTATACAACTCTGAATCACATTTAAAACTATCAGTGAGATTTTCTTTAAATATTTCTCTTGTTAAAAAAAGAGTCCAGTTATAGAAAACAATTGTTGTAAACTGTTACATTGACTTTTATATTTATCACTTGACTGTGACAGCAAATCAATTTTGTTTCCCAAAAGTTATTAGTTGTTCAGATTGCATACTTGGTAAAAGAAAAACTTTATGCATTGCCTGTATAAGCTCCTTTCAAAACTGAACAAACAACTGAAAATTTCGTTTCAGAGAACAGCTCTTAGACGTGGTGGTGTATCAATCCTTGAGAAACTTCTCAGCCTCTACAACACCAAGTTCTGATCTGGCCCGAAACAGTATGATTTTAGATTACTACTAGGGTGTATTTAAGTGCTCCACTGTTCAGTCTCAGGGAAAGGTAATTCTCATTCTCATTTCAGAGATATTTAACGCAATTCATAGTATAACTTTTTACTATGTGTTGAACTTCTAAATCATCTGCGTAAAATAAATTATAGGCCATGCAAATTTTAGGTTCAGGATGTGTAAAATTTTAATATCCTATATTTAGGATATTTCAGAAGAAGGTGATTCAAAGTAATGTCACTGTTCTACGGTGTAGGCAACATTGGTCACCTTAGCACTGCCATACATGACAGCCAGGTGCCTTTCCCTGTGCAGTCCCAGCATGAGAGGTGACAGAAGTTACAGAACAACAGGGCAGAGGTAGCATTTCAATTCAAATTCACAAACCCAGGGGGACACAGGTTAGAGACTTTCCACCTCAGAGCAGGAGGTACGTGTGAAACAAGTAGAGCAAAGAGTGATTTGATACTAAACTGTTAGAAACTAAGGTAAGAAACGTGTGGGTCTCTCTAATGAGAAAATTAAGGCCTCATTCTGGGGGTTAACTGAGGCTTTAACTATTTTATGTGTAAAGACTTATAATGCAACTTGCTAAGAGAGGCATTTTTATGGTGCCCACACTATAACCTGACTTGACCTGAAAGTCCTGGAACATTTCTTGCACCCTGGTGTCTGAGAGCAAGTCACTTGCTCCATCACTGTTTCAGTAGGACAGAGAAATTTGAAACCTTACACTTGGCAAACTCTCTTCTTAAATGAAATATATCTTTATAAATTTCATACTTATGTGTTATACATTATACCAAAGTACATATTTCATTTAAATATTTGCCTAAATCTATACCCATTTAGAATTCTCCGCTTCCAAAGGAGGAGGCAACGTAAGAAAAATAGTAGGCAGTTAACAACGTTTTGTTGGTATTTCTTCACTCCAACGAAGTGGTGCAGAAGTAAATTCTTCTATGACACTTTAAATAACCTGCCTCTCTTTCTCAGTAAGATACTGACATGTTTTAAGAATTTTGATACACAACTATGTTATTCCACTGTCCTACCTTTAATTTATAAACAATTGTCTTTCCAGGGCACAAGCAGAGTGACATTTTCTTTGTTTTGATTTAGGCTTTTACTACAGTGTGGAAGCTTAATCTAACAGGATTTGGTACATCATCTGAGTAAAGGATTTCAAAGCAATCTTTTTCCTGAGAAATTTGATCAGATATTTACAGTCTGTCACTTGACAACTGAGGCAATTACAAGTTTATTACAGGACAGATAAACAGATCCTTGTACAAATTCATAAGAAAAGCCTCCGTGACTCGAGGCCACATAATTGGAGAGATCTACCTCAAGATCTTGTTTTAGGGTGACCAATAAAAAGAAACTTATAAAAGAAGCTCAACAATCTGGAACAGTTTGAAAGTAAGGCCAAAAAGGAAACATTTTCTTCAAGGTTATAAAAAATAAATGAATGTTGCATATGGTCATTAGAATTTATTTAAAATTAGCACAGAATTTAATGAGACACACAGGAAAAGTATTAAGTAAACAAACTTATTTTTAGCATCTTAGCATTCAGAAGCATTCAAAATGATTCACTCTGACTTTTCCCAGGTATGTAATTTCAGAAATTTCAGTAATTTCAGAAAAATCAGGAAGCACTTTACATTTTCAGTTATTCTGTACATAAATATACTGTTGTTTTTCTTTTCCTCTGTGCCCAGAAGACTGTATCATTCAGTAGTTTATTTTAGCCACTGAGGACACAGTCATGTGGAAGCTTAAAACTTTGAAACTGCATTGTGAAGATAAACTTCAAAGCAGAAAAATGACAGTTCAACCTGAATGAAGGCACAAAGCCTATACTATAGGGCCTCTCACAGATATCTTACAGAGAAATTCTCTGAATATTTCACATTACAAAGCTGTGCTTCATAGCTAACAGTGCTACTAATGGACTGCACAGTGAGGCAAATTATTGCCTCTCATGTAAAGAAATCAAATAACTGTCAGAGATGATATTCAAATGTGTTTTAACCCAGATGTCACTCTAAGAACAAACAACATTTTCTCTTCTTATACTGTTTTTTTTTCTGCAATGTTAAGTAAGTCAGTTTAAGAATGGCAAAAACCTTTTTTCAAAACCAGAAAGCATTTTCTTTGTGATTATTCATCTGTTGTTTTTTTGGTGTTTTTGAGTGATGCATATACTGTTGCCCCTGTGTGACTGGAAGGAATACATCCTATTGCCAGTGGAACATATGCAAGAATACAACAATAGAGATATATGTTGTTTACAGTTTGCCAAGCAGCACACAGTGTGGGGATAGAGCTGTTGTCCTGACATCCAGCAGTTGCAGGACTCTGAAGATCAGTCTCCATGTTTCAAGTTGACCATTTTATGGAACAGTGGCATAAACACCAATAAATTCAATGGCTTATTTTTGCACACAGTTCACTTCATCTGCAAGAAGATTTGACAATCTAATATTAGCTGAGTATTGATGTAGTTTTCTTGTGAACTTCAGGTTTTTAGGTCTATTTCTAGAAAAATTGCATTGTTGGGTTTTGATCTGTTTTCCTTTTCCCAAAGGTTTGATGGATTAGTGCTTGTGTTAAATTTGAATCATTGTTAGAAGCATACAACTAGTGTAATATCTCCAATTTACACAGATGCAAGTTCAGTCTGGCTGGCTGAAAAACATAATTTTACTTCAGAACAATGGAACAAAATACAGTAGGAATGACACCATTACACAACTTCCTTTAGAAGTTTCAGGGAAGCATTGTGACTTAGGTTCTGTGTAAATACTGGGGAAAGTAAAATCATCTAATATCAAGATTTAAAATGTAGGAAATATTTTAAGCTTGAGAAGAGAAAATAAGATATTTTGCCCATTGATTGTGGAGGTTCTGCTACAGAGCAAGTTCTCAAAGCAGCAGAAATTTTTTAGTCTTCAACAGGAGATAAAAATTCAGATAAAAACCCCTCTAGGTTCTTCAAAGAAAGAATGAAATACAAAAAAATCTGACATCCTGAAGCTGATTGTGTTGAATGAAAATTAAGCATTAAGTTTTTAAATATTAATTGTTTATATATATATATATATATACATATACATATATATATATTGCTATTTGTCACATATAGAAACTGTCTTTTCTGACTACATTTAGTTCAGGTCATCTGGAGCATCATCTTGGGTCACAGCTACATCTTCAGCCTGTTCTGTGTATAAATGAGATGAATCACAAAGTGTTTTGCTGCTCCAGAATGTCCTTATTTTAGAAAGATCCCAGCTCCCTATTAAAGTTAACTTCTCTGCCTTTTGTATTATGTCCAAAGCTCAAAAGAAAGACAAATGAAGGTAAGGTAACCAATAAGCGATATGAGATATCCAGTAAGGCATAGAAGAATATGGTTTTGTAGAGGAACAGAATTTTAAGTTCATGTCAGACTTGTGTTAGTAGTTGTTGAACTGCAGGTAAGAGCTGCTCAGCCTGTGCAGGGTATGCAGACTTGGTCCAATAATCTGCTTCAGTTAAGAGGAGAGCATTACAAATTTAGAGGTCTTCTCCTTCTTGCTTCTGTGCACTTTTAAAAAAGGCCTTATGCTTGTTTCTATTCTTGTTCTTCTCCTCCCTTTTGCAGATTTTTCAGCCTGTCAACCCTTCAACATTTGTTTTTAACCATGCCAATGAGGTACAGATTCAGCCTGTGAAGTACAAATCTCCTTCAGTCTTCCCTGCCATTTGCACACCTTAGAGGTTGCATATACATATCTGCCAACATTTGACATGTAAAAAGATGTAGCCCCCATATTTCTGACTGGTCAATAAGATGTTTGTGTGCAATGCATGAAACCAACACATATGCAACCACTTTGCACTTGTGAGTCCAATGTACGTGGGATCTGACACGTCTGAATCTCTAATGCTCATGATGTGGAGCAAGTCTGATCTCTGACTAAATTAGACTTGCTACCCAAGTGCATCCAGCCCACTTTATCATACAAGCATGCCCATCACTTCACCTTCCACACAGAGGAGCATAATTCTGTACGTGCACAACTGGTATGATCTGTGATTCCCAGATATCTCTAGCCCCTAATAGGCCTCTTGGGACTATTGCCATTATGCATACTAAGCTGCCTGGACTCTATAAATCCCATACAGATGGTCAAAGAAGCCTTACAGTGGTAAAAGATACCTTAGAAAATGTGCAGGTAGGGAGACTGCCTTGGAAACATGCTCATAGCAACCTTTCCAGCATATTCAGCTATGAATTTACCATGCAGTTTTGATATAAGGCCAATTTTCTTCAGCTCTTTAGTCATCTCCTGTAGAGTACATTGCTGCCTATATATTTTTACAAAGCCATATCTTGACTAGAGTTGCTGCCATTACACACTAGGACTCCTTCCAAATCACAGACAAAACTACAAACAGCCTTGAGGAACAGTCAATTGCATCTCAAGGGAAATTAAAATATCCCTCAGTCTTTTACTACCTATATTTAACCTATTTTGTATGGGGATTTTTTGCCATTAAGCACAGGGGAAATAGTGCTGCCAATATTTCAGACCCTCAGGCTTGCATCAGAAATGGGCTGCTTCAAAAGGTGTATTAAACAGTAAGTATTTAAACCATAGTCATATCATTATATCAGTATCACAAAATTGGGTCTCAGTAGAGGCCTAAGATTTTTCTCCTGAAGAGGGAACCCCACCACAGTTCATTAGCTTCTTTCCTGTAATGTATTGCAATAGACTAAAAAAATAAACAAAAAAGGTATTAACTAATTCTAAGTTTCAGGAGGCTGCTGGTGAACAAAGGTTGTAAAATATATACATTTCATAAGCACTGAGAAGGAATTCTAATTATTTTGCTCAACAAGCAGAAAGTCTTATATTTTGGAAGTGTATTTCACCTGTAGACAGCCTACTTTGTGAACTGAGAGAAAAATGTTTCCAAGCATTACCTGACCTTTTTGCATCTCATAAAAACCATTATGCTGAAGCCTTATATACCAGGCAAATTGACCCAAAAGGAGAATCCACCATAGCTTTTGCCACTAGAAAACAGCTGGCAATTTGAAATCCATCCTGGCCTCTTCTGCCACCCCTGAAAACCCACTCTCTTCAAAAGGCTTCATGCTGGGAGGTGTGCAGAGAAATTTCCATGTCTGATTATCTGGCTGCAGAGCATTATCTCTTTTTTTATAAACTCACAAAGCAATGAGGACACAGCAAAAATGTCCATGTCCAGTGCCTTGTGCCTGCTATTGCTGCCCCCAGCGTGAGGGAAGGAGAAATGTATGCAACATCACACAGCTTATAAAAGTTGTGTGCCGACTTCACTTTTATAGCACTCCCCAAAACATGGGCCTGTTTCCTGCTAGCAATGATAATTTGGTGCCAATTTTGGTAATTAGATCATTTTTAAATGCTTTAATAACAGCATTCAGTAGTGTACATTAAGCTCCCGCATGGACAACGTCATTAGTGCTTTGACTTTTTTCTCCTGAGGAAGCAGTAGGCTGGGTAGTAAAATTAGGAATTAGTCATGTTGCTAGGAAGTAAGAGTTTTATATATGCAGCATAATCTGTTCTGAATATGACTGCAGTATTTAATTGCAAGGCTTGCAAGAGAAAAGTTCTGAATGAAGAGCAAAAATAATTTCCAAGAAAAACAATATTCTAGAATTTGCTTTAAATTTCTAAGTTATTTAATTGACAAAGAAATGATATCTGCCAAACTTGATATAAGTTCTTGATATCAAAAACTGTTACATAAAATTACATTATATTATATGCCACTAGTCTTTGTTACAACCATGCACTTTCTCCATCAGGAAGTTTCACAAGTAAACATGTAAGAAAAGAGTAAGGCTCTATCATTTAGACAAATAACAATCAGTTGACTAAAGAACTATCACTTATATGACATTTTAGCTATATAATATTTTGTATCTCCAGTAAGTAAGCGTGAATATCAACATTATATCTGAACTTTGGATTCAGGATCTACATACCATCTTCCTTATAACTGGCAGAACCCAAATACTCTGTTCCAAACTCACGCAAATATGTTTGGAGACTCAACTCATTGCAGCGTTCATCTCAGAAACGTTTTAAAATAGGTTCAGCCTGCAAACTGGGACTTGGCCAGGGCTGGTTCATCCAGAATTACTTAGTCTTGTTTTCCACTGCTTTCAAAGTATTTGTGCCATTTGTTGTGTGCAACTGTAAGATGGAGGGACGTGGGCTGAGCAGAGACATCGGACACCCTGGCAATTTCTCCCATGCTGGACTAAAAGGATGACACAGCAAAGGAAGAACAGGCTTGCTCTGAACATTGGTCTCATACAGAACCTCTATCCAGCAGAGGTCTCAAGCAGTAGGCAATTAGAAGAAAGATTCTTCACAAAATCCTTATTGACTATAAAATATAGTCGCATGTACAGAGTAAATTAATATGAATATCCTAAACTCCCATTGCAGACATTTTCAAGACCATCCTCCGGGCCCTCTCGCTCACAGCAATGTTTTGGCCAATTTATCCTTTTGTTGCTCCTATTGAATTTTGCTGCTATTGAATTCTATCTTAAATGTTC